>NC_135502.1:148970274-149264033 GCF_052857255.1 Amblyomma americanum | reverse complement strand
ACAGGGCAATCACGAACTTTGTGACACAACCCTCACGAAAAGAATGATATTCTCAATAACATTCACAAACAAAACACAAATTTCGTACATGCGCACACGCTCCTGGCGGACAAGCCACCTCAGATGAAAGACGCGCACATCACTGTCACCAGCGCGCACCACCTCGTCGTATCAGCAGTTTTCCGCGAAGGCTCGCAGGATAGCGCACCGACACACGCCTCACACACTGCCACACCTCACGCAGTTACGCCCCAGTTAGTCAAAACAGTTCGACATTGCACATTCGGTCGTAACAGTCCAACACTGAAACACGACCACACGCAAACATCTTGCGCTGCATAACATTTCAAAACACTACCAACAATGCACAAAATAACAATAAAAAGAAATTTCTATCTAAAGGTGAAACTGGGCCGTCGCAACGCGTTTATTCACCCTGTAGCACCCTCTCTTGGGCGGCGCCGACAACCCGTCTAGCGCGCGCCACCCTGCGAAGAGAATAAAGACGGCACCTGGTCGTGGCTCGTGCAGCCACGGCTGGCAGTTCTGTTCTGGTGTCGGCTCGTAGCAGTGGTCTCGTTTCCTTCGCTCTTGAGGCGTTAAGCCTACATTGCTGACCAAGGACGAGCAATGACCGATCCCGCAACATCCACGCAGCAGGATTCGCGTCCGCAGGACGTCTCGTCGCTGCAGACTCGACTTCCACCTTTCTGGCCCCAGAACCCGCAAGTTTAGTTCCACCAGGCTGAGGCGCGATTTTGCCTAGCCCGCATCACGTCGGAGACGACGCCTACTACCATGTTGCCTCAAGCCTGCCTCCTGACGTTGCCGGTGAGCTCTAAGACGTTCTCTTCGCCCCCATGGGGGCTACACCATATCAGCACCTGAAAACCAAGGTGCTGGAGATTTATGCCGTCGGACCGCACCCGCCTCCAGCAGCTCCTTACCAAGGAAGACCTTCGCGAGCGGCACCCCTCCCAGCTTCTGCGCCGCATGCAACAGCTTCTCGGGGAGCGCGACATCCCCAACCACTCAGCGTTGCTTCGAGAGATTTTCCTCCAACGCCTTCCCCAGCCCATCCGCCTCGTTCTTGCGGCGCCCGGTGACGTCACCCTCGACCGCCTGGCTGAGCTCGCAGATAACGTTCATGAGGCCACCTCCCCGTCTGTCACTGCTGTTTTGCCGCCAAGAGACCCAGCGATTTCGCGCCTTGAGGCCCGTCTCGAAAAGCTTGCCGCCTCAGTCGCCGCACTCAGAAGCCGACCTCTGGAGACCCGTCCGTCTCGTCTTGACCATCGTGCTCTTTCGCGCTCACGTCAAGCTCGGAGTTCCAGCCCTACATATCTCTGCTGGTACCACAGTCGTTTTCGCCACCGGGACACGAAGTGTACACCGCCTTGTTCGTGGCCGGGAAACGCCCGCCGGGATCACTAACGGCGGCGTGTGGTTCCCGAAAACCGCCACCATCCTCCAAAACGGCCGCGAGGAGACCGTCAGTCTAGACCGCCTTAAACCGGCTTACATGGAGACCGCCCTGGAATGTCTCCCAGCGCCGCCTGACCTAGTGCTCGAGTGCCATCGCCGGCCCTCCGTCCGTTTCGACTTCCAGTCTAGGCGGGGGGCCCTGTACCACCCTCTCTTGGGCGGCGCCGACAACCCGGCTAGCGCGCGCCACCCTGCGAAGAGAATAAAGACGGCACCTGGTCGTGGCTCGTGCAGCCACGGCTGGCAGTTCTGTTCTGGTGTCGGCTCGTAGCAGTGGTCTCGTTTACTTCGCTCTTGAGGCGTTAAGCCTACAACCCCATGACTATTCACACCCGGCAATAACAATAAGAAATTTCTAGCTAAGGGTGAAACTGGGCCGTCGCAACGCGTTTAGTTCACCCCATGGCTATTCACACCCGGCTGACGTAGTCTGAGCCGACGTTATCTATTCCCTTAATGCTCTGGACCCCGAAGTCGTACTCCTGTTGGAGCAGCGCCCAGCGAAGCAGTCGTGAATTCATAAACTGAGCCTCATTCAGATATTTCAGTGGCTGATGATCTGTCTGGACCGTGAATCGTTTGCCGTAGAGGTAGAAATTGAAGCGCTTGATAGCCCATACAATAACCAAGCACTCTTTCTCAACTGCTGCGTATGCCTTCTCTCTGGGAAGTAGCTTGCGACTCGCGTACGCGACGGGATGCAGAAATCTGTCCTTTTCCTGCAACAGTACTGCCGGAACCCCTTGACCTGAGGCGTCGGTACGGAGTACAAATGGCTTGTTCAAATCCGCAACCTGTAGGATGGGGGCCTCTGAAAGCAGTTGTTTCAGGCTGTTAAAGGCTTGTTCTTCGTTATCCCCCACCTAACGCTGTTTGGTGCGAGTTTTTTGGTCAGGTCTGTCAGGGGTGCGGCAACAGTTGCGTAACTGGGGATGAATTCACGATAGTATCCCGCTACGCCCAAAAGGCTCGTACTTGGAGTTTGGGTATCGGTCGTGGGGCTTGGCAGATCCTGTCCAGTGTTGATTCCATCGGGCCAAGGGTCCCCTTTCCAATCGTGTGACCGAGAAAACACACTTGATCGACGCCGAGTTCGCATTTCTTCGGGTGTATGGCCATCCCGGCTTCCCGGATTCGCGTGAGAACCTGCTCCAGTGCCTTGACACGGTCATCTCACGACTCGGTCGCTAGGAGCAGGTCGTCGTGGTAATGATAGACGTTGTCTATGCCGCCTAGGAGCTTCCTCATCAGTTTAGCAAAGACGGCTGGGGCGGTCTTGATGCCGAAAGACATGTTCCTGAATTGATAAAGGCCACTGGGAGCCGAAAACGCCGTCTTTCGCCTTGAGTGATCGTCCAGGGGAACCTGCCAATAGCCCTTCGCGAGGTCCATCTTAGAGAACTTTTTGCCTCCCACCTCCGCGATGAAGCAGTCGGAGCGGGGGATCGGTTTGGCGTCGGCGACCAGTACCTCATTTAATCTCGTGAAATCTACGCAAAAGCGGTTCGAACCGTCGGGTTTCTTTATCAGGACTGTTGGGGCAATATACGGTGAGTGTGACTTCTCGATCAGGCCCATCCGCAGCGTAGTGGCAACCTCCCTCTCAACTTCCTGATGCACTGCGAAGGGAAGCGGGTACTGCTTGACCTGGATGGGCTTGTTGGTTGTAGTGGTCAAGTTGCACACGGCCCACGTGGTGTATCCGGGCCCATCGGAAAACAGCTCCTTATGTCGAGAAATGGGGGACCGCAGCTCCTGTGCCTGTGGTGGGGTCTGTTCCTCGGACGCTGAGACATCGCGGTGGCCGGCTTGTTCCCCTAGAGGCCACACCAGCGTCCCATCGTCTATATTGGAGGCTACCGCCGCAACCACCGGCACGTGAGAGTCGGTTTCAGGGACCCGGCTGAAGTATTTCTACAGCATATTGACATAGAATGTTTTTGGGTTGCCCTCAACATCTACCACGTAGTCGACTTCTCCCTTTTTCCCTTTAACCACATAGGGGCCCTTCCATTTCATCGTTAGCTTATTGTGCTCGGTGGGGAGCAGTAAGAGCACCTGGTCTCCAACCTGTAATGCCCTCGATTAAGACCCACGGTCGTAATACCGCTTGTATCGCTCACCTGCCTCTTCTAGAGCCTCATGTGCCATCTGACAGGTCGTTTCGAGCCTCTCTCGCAGGTCAATCACATACTGGTAGGCCGTCATGGTCTCCTCTTCCAGTTTGTGTCCCGTCCACAATTCCTTCAGTATAATGAGGGGGCCTCGCACGATCCGCCCGTACAAAAGCTCGAACGGGGAGAACCCAGTGCTTGCCTGGGGGACCTCCCTCTAGGCGAACAAAAGCGGCTCTATAAAGCGATCCCACTCCTTGTGCTGTTCTGTGCATATGCGGCGGAGCATCTTCTTGAGCGTCCCGTTGAGCCTTTCCACGAGGCCATTGGCCATCGTGTGGTAGGGCGGGTGGTCTGCAGGCGAAGAGACAGCAGACGGCTCACTTCTGCCATGAGTTCCGAGGTGAAATTCGACCCTTGGTCGCTCAACATCTCCTCCGGAACACCCCCTCGGGCGAAAATTTGTAAGAGAGCCTCAGCCACCCGCTCGGTCTCGATGCTGGGCAGGGTGACCGCTTCTGGGAACCGGGTCGTATAGTCGACTAGCGTCATTATGTAGCGATTCCCCTTCCGAGTTGTGGGCTTGAGGGGCCCAATAATATCGATAGCCACCCGGCGAAACGGCGTGTACACCAGTGGCATTTTCTCAAGGGGCACCTTTTTGACTGATCCCCGTGGGCCTGTCTTCTGGCAGCTGTCGCACGACGCCACAAACCGACTAGCGTCACCATGCACGCCGGGCCAGAAGAATTCAGCCAGAATGCGGTCGAAAGTCTTTTTGTGCCTCAAATGAACTGCCACCAGTCCGCAGTGCGCGAGGCAGAGAACCTTGTTTCTGTGCTGAAAGGAGACAACCAGCTGTAAAGTACCCGAGCCTGACTCTGGTAGGAACTGGCGATAGAGCATGTCGTCTCTTAGCAGAAAGGTGTACGATCCCCCTCCCTTGCATCGAATCTTTCCCTCTTCCCTCTGCATCTGAAAACAAAGCCGGAGGGTCTCGTCCGCTTGTTGGTCTCGGCTAATCTGCGTCGGGGTGACTTCTGCCATCGCGGTTGGTACTCGTAACTTTCGGAACGTCTCCGACCATTGCTGCCTGGACTGTTGACGGGTGGTCACGGCCGCCGCGGGTGCGGGTTCGTCCGGGGTACTTGGCTGTCCCTGTACGGGATCCGATGCACCCGCTTCGGCCCCTTCGGTACTCAGGGCTATTCCCCTCCAAGTCGTGTCGGGCTCGGACGGATGCCTGGCGCCGTCGGTATTCCCGAGAATTAGGTCGAACAGTGGCGATTCCATACATCCGGCCAGCACCTCTCCCCTATAGTAAGGTGTGTCAACTTGAATTCTCGCCTCGGGCAGCATTTTGACCGAGCGGTCCACCAGGTAAACGGCTCGGTGTCGGCCAGTACATTGGGACTTTGTTACAAGGTCTCGGTTGAAAATAACAATATTACACCCCCTGTCTCTCAACACCTTAATCCTATGCCCAGCAATGAGGCCTTCAACGACGGGAAGGACCCCGGACTCTTGGGCCCTGACGAGGTTCACCACTGGCAGGAACTGGCCATCTTTCAGCTCTAGATAGCCGTTTTCAATGCAGGCCAACACGTGCTTTGCTCCAGGGCGTGCCCGGTTTCCCTGCTCAGGATTTCTCTGGCTCTCCTTGCAATGCGCCGCGACGTGCCCCGGTCGCGCGCAAAGGTAGCAACGTGGTGTGGATGATACTGCCGCAGAGAGCGGTTTTCCCTGGTGGCCCTTGCGGCCAGCGTCGGAGGACTTGTCTACGGGCCGCTCCTCACGTTTCAGTTCACGCCGGCCAAAGTATGTGGACCCCCTAGCAGTGAAATAGTCTGCCCTTTGTAGCGGCTCATTCTGATCGCCCGCCGTTTTCTCCTTCAGGAAGGTAGCCATCGACGGCGTGCAGTTCTCTAGAAACTGCTTCCTCAAAAGGAGGCTCCTGATACCCTCGTAGGTCTGCTCGCACAAAGAGAGCTGTACCCACCGCTCCCAGTAATTCTCTAATCGGGAGAACTGGGACGCGGTTTCGTGCTCGTGGGGGGCTTCTGTCCGGAACTTCTGTCGAAATCCCTCCTCCGTCAAGCGGAAACGAAGCAGAAGAACTCGCTTGACCTTGTCATAGTCGACCGCATCCGCTCCCGGTATGCGGCCAAAAACGCTCAACGCCTCTCCCGCAAGGCACGTGCTAAGGGCAGTAGCCCACTTGTCTCGCGGCCACTTCTGCGCCTCTGCGGCTCGTTCGAACCGTGTCAGGTAGGCGTCCAAGTCGTCCGTTTTATCGTTAAACGGCGCCATTAGCTTATGTGGACTGACGACCGTGAAACGCGATGTATGTTCGCTTTGAACCGAAGAGGAATCTGAACCAGCGCTCCCGCCACCCTCGCCTCTCGCGTAGAGAATTGGTAGTTCAGCGTTCAGTTCGAGCATTCGACGAGCGGAGCGCGCCTTGTCCCTTTCTTCCTCCTCGAGCAACCGCTGCTCTTCTTCTTTCATGTGCTCGCGCTGTTTCGCGCGCTCATCTCTGAGGAATTCCTGGAGGGCGACCCCCTCGAAGCCTAGCTGCTTCCCGAGAGCAATTATTTTTTCTAACTCTGCCATTGCACCAACGGTTCTTTGTTCTGAGTTCTGACAGTACGTGAGATATTACTTGAACGCTATGCCTCGCGGTCACAGCCAATCGTTGTCAGCAAGTCCTGTCGCGGACGCCAGTTTGTCAAGATATCGTGGGCGGCTGTGGTGTTCGTTGGCGCCGATGTTAGAATTAATCGGGCCAACCTGCCCACCACTGCACTCTCCGTAAGTTCGGAGGAGGAGGAGCGACAAACTTCTCCACCCCGCGTGCGAAAGATTGTGATTCGACTGCTGACCGGCGATAGGGGCCACGCCTGATTAGTCGTTCACCGGAGGCATGAGGCGTAGGCAAGTTCCGCAGCGAATTAATTTAAATAGGAAAACAACACCCAAGTATTAGAATATGCCCGACAAGGTAGCGCCGTACACTGACGTGACGCAAATAACACAAGCACCAATTGAGCACGTTAACACAACAATTACCACAAAGAAAGAAACATTGGGGCGATTGCTATACAAATATGTTACGAGACGGAAATACAGTACAAATGATTACAACGAGAAACACAGAAAGCAAAAATACAAAGACAACAGAGTTGAAGTGAGTGGTGAGAAACGATGGCTTAGCTGCGGAGTGGCGAGGTTCGGTCGCAGGCAGCGTCGTGCTGCGGTTGCTCGTCGCGGGGCTGATGGGGGCTTTCGGATACGGGCGAACTTGGGCCTCGCGTCCCAGGCTCCGCCTAGGCTCCTTGCCGACCACTTCCCTGGCTGACCTCACTCACGACCGCACGCACCGAAATCTCCAGACCAACTGCCAGCGCGCGGCGTTCCCGCCGCACCCTTCGCATGGCAAAGAATGAAAAAAAAAACAACACAGTAAAAAAAAAGACTCTTCAGGAGCCACGCACAGAGGAATGCAGCTCCCAAAAAGAAAAAAGGAACACATCAAGGAATGTCGAAAGAATTCGGCACAATGCCTTAATCCCACGAGGAGTCATTGGGGGCCGCGAACAGTGCCGAGGCATTCAATCCGCTTCTGCTGTTCCCAACACGTGCTAGCGCTTGCCACCTGTATGGCAACAATGCTAGGAGGGGGGGAGTAGTTCTGAGTGACCCCTCCAGCGCTATGGTGAGAATGCCGTTCCCCCCGCGGTGGAGGGGGAAAAAGTCGTCGACGCCGCTCCGGGACATGTTTCTGGTAAACAAAGGTCAAAGCTGGACAGGGCAGGCATGAACTTTGTGAGAGACTACAACATCTTGCGCATTCTCCTCACGGCACCACCAATACTACGCCAGTTTGACCTGCAAGATCCAACCGAAGTGCCCACTGACGCTAATGGTACTGGGCTCGGTGCTGTAATCGCTCAGCGCAAATATGAATACGCAGAATATGTAGTTGCTTACGCCAGCCGCACCCTGAATAAGGACTAGTCCAACTACTCCGTCACAGAAAAAGAGTGCTTGGCCTATGTTTGGGCTCTCGGCAAATTTCGCCCTTATCTGGACGGGCGTCCTTTTGGCATGTTCACGCACCACTGCGCCCTTTGTTGGCTTGCTTGGTTAAAAGATCCCTCCGGACACTTGGCTCGACAGGCTCTCCGCCTCCAAGAATATACCATAAGCATGCACTGGTGGGGCCGCAAGCATCCGGACGCCGATGCCTTGTCCCGCTTTCTGCTATCAGACGAGATTGCCAGCCTCTTCGCCGGCGAAGTCATTGCGCCTTAGCTCACCACCAGTGACATGCCTTCAGTGCAGCGTAAAGATCAATGAATTTCCTCTCGTCTCGACTTTCTCTCTGGCGCATCTACGATTTCGGCATACCCGCAGCATTCGCCGTCAAGCTTCACATTTTGCCATTCGCGATAGCCTCCTTTTGCGGCGTAACTACAACCCTGATTAATGCAAATGGCATCTTGTCATCCTGCGCCATCTACGCTCCTAAACGTGCATCATTTTCCATGCTGCCCTGCAGTATGGTCACGCCGTAATATTCAAGACGTACACTCGCATCGGTCTCAGACACTACTGTAAGCCTCGTCCATTCGACCTTCATTAGAATCGATTTATACAGCCCTCTGCTGTACACAGCTGCTGGCAACCATTGGGTAACTAACTGATGCCATTCATCACCTGAGCACGTATGCTGAGACCGCTGCCATTCCGTCTGCTACAGCTCGTTATGTGGCGTCGTTCATTCTGCAGCATTTCATTCTTCTGCACGGTGCTCCTCCTAAACTCCTTAATGAGAGAATACGCGTCTTCTTGTCTAACGTCTTTGAAGCTCTGATTGCCGAGAGCAATATAATTTATCGGACTTGTACCGCCTACAATCCATAAACGAATCGTCTAATCGAGCTCTTTAATCGCACCCTAGGATAGGAGACATGCTGGCCGTGCACATCGCTGGCAGCCAAATTACTGGCACCTTGTTTCCCCTATACGAGTGTAATGTACGCCTATAACCCTGCTGGCCAATCCACCACCGGCTTTTCTCTGTTTTTTGTAGTTTAAGGCCGGCATCTAACTGATCCCATCGACACAGCTATACCGGCCTGCCACCTCTGAGTGCACAACAGTCTCTGAAGTTGCCCAGCACGTCGAACACTGCTGCCAGATTGCAAGGTCACTCACGACACACACTTAGGGGTGCCACAACAGATAAGCTTGCACCGGTCTTCCCACCCGGTTCACTTGTGTGGCGTGGATACCTTCCCGTACTCCCGGCCTCTGGAAGAAACTTATTTCTAAATATCAAGGCCGCTACCGCGTACTGGAGCGCACATCCCCAGTCAACGACACAACTGGGCCACTGACGCCGTCTGGCGATCTCCGCCGCCATGGCCGCGAGACTGCACATGTTCAGCGCCTGCAGCCGTTCTACGACCTGGTTGTATTGTCGGACCCTTGAGTCGCCAAGATGGTTCCTTTTCTCCGCGGGGCCATTGTGAAGAAGATGGGCACTAACCCAGCCGCGCTCCGAGCGAGACCCTGCTCAGCCTGACCGAAGGGGGACCATCACTGCTTCATCGCTGCTTCCATCGTCCTCGGCGTCAACAAATAAACCTTTCTTACAGCAATCAGTTTTTGCCAAATTTTCAAAATTCAATGATACGAGCTGCGGCGCAGTCAATTTTCGCGCCGTGTTCACAATTGACGGGACCATCTTGTAGCTTCTGCCAAACCGAAGAACCTGTCTTTTTCACTCAGGTTTAAAACACTGCACAGCAATCTATTTCTATTAAGCGTAACGTGGTTGATCAGCGACATAAATGACTCGGAGATTCTGTTCGGATTGCCAAATTTTCGTCTCCTGCGCTGATCGCAAAGAAGCTCGCGAAGGGGGATTTCTAACTGCCGTCAACGACCAGCTATCGTGTTCCGTCATCAGTGCGCGTCGGGCTTAGATATGTTATAGCTCATGCGCCGTGCTTCACCACTGACACTCTTAATTGGTGTGTGCTATAGGCAAGCTCGTAATAGTCCCGACATCACGACATTCTAAATCACCTGGTTTCAAAACACCCTAAGGCATATATTCTACTTTTTGGGGATTTCAACTACCTGGTTTCGACTCGAGCAATCAACATGTGTTTATTTTTACTAATGTAAACACACTCGTGTCGCGGGACAGGCAACTAATACCCTGGGCCTGATTCTGACCCCTCATTCAGACATCTTACAATTCCTTACATAGATCCGTGAAATCAGCGAGCATAAAGCAATTCATGCCGCTTTTGAATTCAACCAGTAGGGAAAAAAGTGTTGGAAAAAGTCGAAAAAAAAACACTTCTCTCTAGAGTTTCGTGTGTCGCTCCTTGGTTGCGTGTGTGAACGCTGTTATTTTTCATAGAATCAGAATGCACCGACTCCCCAAGAAATAAGTTTTAACCTTTCTCAGAAACCTATTAAACTCTATGACAAATGTATCTGGAAACCAACCAGCAATGAAATAACTTCTTTTCACTACTGGAAGCGTCCTTTCATACGAGAAGTGTGTATGAAAACTGGACACTTTTCAAACATAAAATAGCCGAAGTAACGAATAAATATATCCAAATATGCAGCTCTGGGAAGAGTAATGAGAAGCCCTGGTCTAACAAAGCATTAAAAGGACGAAAATAAAAAAACTCACCTTTAGCACAGCTGAGCGACAAGGAACACCAAACACGTGGCAAAAATACCACTACGCAGAACATGCATATTCTTAAGTGACTGTAAGCGCGAAGCGCTAGTTCTAAGAGGTATACCTACTAAAATTGATAGTCGACAACCCAAGAAGTTGTGGTTAGTGATAAGCCAAAAGGAGTCACGCACTGTCACCTCACTAATAATGGTTGTGTTATAATGACCCACATCCGATGTGCAAGCACAATTAACGCTGCTTTTTCATCCATTTTTACTCATGCATCCAAAGTACCCTGCTCTTCATTACAACTACAGCCATAGAAGCCATAACGCTCAGTAGTAATTTAATTCCGTGTATAATTAAAGGAATGAAACTTCATCTGCCACAGGCGTAGATGATATCCTCAAACATTTTTAAGAGCATACTATTGGTTCGTTTTAGTATTTTTTGCTCACTGATTTCGCAGTCACTCCCTCAAGGAGCCAGGTCAGACAACTGGAGAATCAGGAGGTCGTTCCCGTCCACGAAATCGTCACCACTTATTAACTTCTCAATTATCGGCCCATTTCAAATCAAGCGTATCCTGCAAACTCACGGAACATGTGGTTTACAGCCAAATCTTTCAGTTTCTAGATTTCAATAACTTTTTCCATCCCTCGCAGCATTGATTTCGCGAAACACGACTAGCATTTTGCTTCATGACACTCACGCCAACCTTGGAATTAATTTACAAACTGACGCCACATTCCTAGACTTCGCTAAGGCATTCACAAAGTACCTCATCATCACTTGCTCGCCAGTTGAACCTCCATCTAAACGTCCTCGAATGGATTAAAGAATTCCTCACGCATCGCTGTCGATAAGGTTGATTGTTGAGCCAGTTGGTGCACGAGCACATAAACCCAGCAGCAGAGAAGAACCAGACACACGGAAGAAACACACAGACGTGAAGGAGGCTGCAGTGACAACTGAAGGCCGTATAATACACATCGGAAGACTCATCCCATCCAATTAGTTTTTATCATTATCTGTTTGCTCTGCTGCGCACGAAATTCGCTTCTTTATTCGATAGGCGCTCCGTGCCTATTTTCGATAGGCATGTGGAGTTCCAAATAGATCAGTTTTCAGTGCAGGCTCGTTTACTTCTGTGTGTTTCTTCCTTCTGTCTGAATCTTCTTTGCTGCTGGTTTTTAAGTCATTGGTCTCAGTCTGTATGCATTAATAGCCAGCTCTACCATATGCTTCCATTCACCCCCGCCGTCCATCCTCGACCGTTTGTTATTCCTCATTTACATTAACGACTTACCCCAGCACGTATCTTGTCATACCCGCTTGTTTGCTGGTATCTACAGGCAGACCTAAATGGTGTGCAAAACAGGTGCCTGCAGTGGTTGATGACGCTCAACCCCAACGAAAGTAAGTATATGTCTTGCCATCATTAAACAGCGCTATGCATAATCTTTACTTGCAATATTTAACATATGCAATAAAGAACTATACATACTATTGATAAGTACACAGCACTTCATTCGCTAAGGGATACATAGATTGAGTACAGACCGCCTAACTATTAAAAGACCATAGCGAAAACAATGTTACAATGAGGTTAGCAACCAAGGTGCGCTGAATGTTTTGTTTGAAAATGGGATAGATCAGTTTCAGTAACTATGTCTGCCGGCAACGAGTTCGTCTTCCATAGATGATATTAAGGTGAGGGTTGATATTTTAGCGCACGTGCGAAGATGGGTTGTACTTTGCGGGCATTATCAGTTTGGAATGAGATATGATTGGCTGGAGCAATGCGATCAGCTGTAAATGAGGAATGACTGCAGTATAAAGAATGAAAGAATGCGAAAAGAGAGAACTTGCGTCGGATGATAGGGTCCGGAATATTGAGAGCTTGCTTTAGTAGTGACACACTTTTTTACGGTATGACGAAAGGATGAACATTGGAGTGCATATTACAACCGCATATTACCTGGCAGCTTTATGTGCAAAGGGCTCAGTTCGGATATTCAATGATACGCTGCATGGATTCCATACTATAGAGGCATACTCTAAAGCAGACGTTATGAGTGTAGTATAGGTGTAAGCTTTGTCTCGGAACTGGCAAGATATAAGGCACGATTAATGTGACCCAGTTTCTCAAATGGTTCATTAGTGGCGTGACTTATGTGGGCGCTCCAGCTTAAATGAGCAAAGAAATAGACACCCAGGTACTTGAAACAATCCGTTCGGCCTACTACTTCCTGTTTAATTGTATTATTATTATTGTATTTATTTTACCGAACAGCCGGAGAGCCAAACATCTGTCGCAACTGCTGCTTGAAATTTGTCCAGTCTTGAATATCTGTCTCATGGTTTAGGAGCCATGTGCGTGCGACGTCAGTCAAATAAAAGGACACATTCAGGAGTTTAAGGGAGTCGTCCCAGCGGTTGAACGAAGTGACGCGGTCGTAGTGGTCATGCCAGTCGTTGACGTCGTCGCCGCGGAGGCTAGCTAACACCTGAGGGTTGCGTTGACGCCTGTTCACGGTACAAGTTGCGGGGAAGCAGAGGGCGAGCGTGTAGAACCCGGGCCTTCGGCATTCTCCTCTTGGCATATGACGCTTAGAGTACAGAAGCGGCGACCGGAACGCAGCTCCACGGAGAAGCTGGGAAAGAGGATACAGGGGATCCAAGGCGCACCTCAATCACGTGTAAGGGAAGACTTCACGGAAAACGTTTATTTTCATCCGCTGCCAGAGACGTCCTCTCAGTGACCAGTGCCAAGCGAAGACGATGGGAATTTACAGGTGAAAGAGAATGAAGTCGCAGCCAGAGAGGCGACGACGACGAAGGCGCCTAAGGTCCTCAGAGTATTAGTTACCTTATTAGAAGTACGATTACTGATACTAATAGAAATGTATTAGAAATCGTATTAGTGCAAGCGAGAAATGTTATTAGCTTTGTTTTTTTCATTAATCTTCGTCTGCCATACCTAACACCATTCATTTAGATGCGTTAAGTCGGACTGCAAAATAACTAAAACAAGGGGGCAACTATCTCTATAAACTGCACAATCGTCAGCGCAGAGTCGTACGTTAAATGATAGTTGAGTCACTATGTCATTGATATAAATTAAATATAGAAAAGGTCTTAAGACAGGTCCCTGCGGGGCTCCCGATATGACGCATGAACTGATAGATGAATACTCTTTTATTTTCGAGCGCTGGAAGCGATTACTTAAGAATTACTCGATCCAGCGAGTTATGTCGCGGCGGTGTTTGAGGCTTTTAACATTCTTTATGTCTCTTATAGAAAACGCGATCAAAAGCTTTTAAAAATCTATAAATATGGCCTCAGCACATATAATTTGTCTAACGATTCATGAAGATCTGTTATGTGCTCGAATAGCTCTGTTTGACGAGACTTGTTTTGCCTAAAATTGATGCGCATTGTTAATAAGCAGGCTATTGTCGTGTAGATGGGTCATTATGTGTGAATCAATTGTATGTTCAAGCAGCTTGCAACAAATGTACGTTAGCGATATGGGGCGATAATTTTCCGGAGACGTGCTGTCATCGGATGCAATATTGGGCTGACATTTGCTATTTTCCAGTCATAGAGAATGCATTCCGTATCTAAAGACTGCTGAAATATGAAAGTTAGTAAGGTAGCTGACGTATGCGCGGTCAGTTTTAGAAGTTTAGTGTTGGTGTCGTCTGGACCAAGGCTACAATGAAGTGGCAGTCGCTCGATAGCACGGGTAACACCAGCTGTGTTAGTGACCGGTTCTGAAGGATGAAGAACTTGTCTTCTTAGATTCTGAAACGTCACCTACGGAATGCCTCTTAACATGTGAAACCAAAAGCATGCAATTCACTCATGAGAACTAAAGTGGAATACGCATCGGCAATCTCAAACACTCATCAAGAATATTTAGCGAATGCCGTCTAAGCTCTGCAAAACAGAGCCACCAGATTCATCCATTTTTCTGGGTTTCATTCACACAGCGCTAAGAAGAACACGTACGATAGAAGGGAGACGCCACTAAGCGCCAACTGCAACAATGTTTATTTCTGCTCGCAGCGTATACATATACAGCACACCTCGTATGCTCAGCAACGACCAGGAAAGTCACGCTGAGACTGGTAGCAGCGCCGAACCTCACGGGGGCACCCCTTTGTCGGTGAAAAAAGAAAACATAAAGCTAAAACCTAAAAATCTAGATGCAAGCAACAACAAAACGACGCACTCTAGTTCTCGCGCTTTGTCTGCCTGAAATAAACATTCATTCATTCATTCATTCATATTCCCACAACACGACGCTCCTTAGTGCTTAACAGCCCTGATGTTGTGCTGACACAGTAATCTCCTTTTCCCGCGATCTCACCAGCCTGAGCTATCTCTGGCTGACGGCTGACATGCTGTCATACTTATGAAGGACTGCCGTTCTTTCCAAAAAGGGACCGCATTCCTTGCGCTGTTGCCAATGGCGACAGTGTATGCCGAGATGACGGTGTTGTTATGAGCAGCCTTAACGTGACTTTCCACTTCGTTGCTGTGCATGCGAATTGTGCTGTATATATATGCTTCTGCGCACAGAAATAAACCTTTTTGAATTTGGCGCTTTGTGGTGTCTCCCCTCTTGTCCGTGTTCTTCTTAGCGCTGTGTGAATGAGAGAATGAAATGCCAAGTCGCCCAGCAACTTATTTTCACCATTTATGTGCTGATAGGACGTTAGCATATCATCGCTAAAATGGCAATCAGGTTGGTGTAACATTTCTGCTGGTAGTCGGACTGCCATTCTTATCTTGTTTTGCAAGCTTTTTATTCACCACTCAGACAAGAACCCTACATCTGCTTAATTGGGTAGTACGTTGGGCCAGTTGCTTCAGCGACGTATTCAGGAAAGCTTTGCGCAGAATAATACAGAACGGGAGGAAAAAACACACGTTTGTGTATGTGCGTGTATCTCCTTACCGTCCTGGGCAAAGTTTTTCTGAATGAGCCTGCATCTGCGCACCCCCACCACACAGATCCCAACGCATCGTTTGCACTCTTAATTGTAATTCAGTGGGGTTAGTTCCTGGCCTAGTTGGTATTCTTGATTCAAGCTCATAATTTTTCAGCCCATAGTTTTCCTTCTTTTCTTTGGCTGGGTGCCGTTGACCTGAAAAACTCTGAGCCTGTTAACGTCCTGCGCCCACGTTTTTCTACTGCCGTCTCATTTTTTTTTTCGACTACCGCCTGACTGGAATCGCCTTCCAAACCGTATTACTGCCATAACGTGCTCATCAACGTTCATGGCTGCTGCCAACACCTGCCACTTGTAAATCCCACCTCTTATGTAACGCCCCACCATGTACAGGATGTCACTATCATGTGGGCACTGGCACATCACTGCCTTGTTATGATAGGATGACAATTTGCTGAAAGGAATTTATGACAGCCTTCTCAGTTAACTCGCTGCAGAGCCCGTGTGGCTTTTAGGCAGTCCTTATCAGGTTGCAGGTATATGTCAGGATGAGTATGCGCGTTAAAACAGCTCTGCAATGAAGACGGGACACCGCAAAGCGGAGGCACACGTGCTTGTTCCGGCTGCTTCGTTCTTGTGTTTAAACTTGTATTTAGCATTGTAAAATTGTGGCATTAAAAAAAGCGACAAATGGTAGCGCTGGTTATGCAGGGAGCGTTTATTGGGCACACACTGCACTATCGCACACTGGACGAAGACTACAACTTTAGGGGTTTTGTTGAGAGTTGCTGCTGTGCAAAAAGATATCCTCCACAAACGTGCAGGGTTAAATGTATGAAAAACTGATGAACTTGTTCAAATTCTTGCATAGCTGGCGGGCTTCGTTTTATTGAGCACCACTTGACAGCACTTCCTTGTTTCAGAGCCTGCAGTGCCGCTGCAAATCATTCTTTACAATAATTAAGTGTCATGTATCGAGGAAAATGTGTACAATTAAATTTTGAGGCATGCTGCATAAGGAACGCCATTTCATCAGTTTTATATGGCAGATCCGCGTACAGCATTCCTTCACAAAGGTCTGTATGCCGGCATATGATCGCAGCCGACGATTTAATTTTAGGATGCACATGTGGAATCAGACAATCAATTTCATAATACACAGTAAAGAAACTATCACCCGCGAAGGTGCATTTCTGTGTCTATAACTCACCGCTTGCACTCCCCAGAAAGGGTGCATGGAGGTACCAATGCACCCTTCGAATTGTTGCAGTAATCCCAATTGCACCCTTTACTAAAAAAGGGTGCTGCATGCAATCGTGGTTGCCACCTCATCTTGTAACATGTGCGCAGTTATCCAGATGATAAACAGCGGTGAAATCAAAAATATGTTTGGCATACAACATGAAGAGAAGAAATCACATACATGTAAGGAAATCAAGAAAAGCATAAGGGAATGATTTTAATTTGTCCTACTGACAAGGGAATAATTTCTTTAGTAAATTACCACCATAATCAATTTATATCTGCTTTTTAATCATTTATTTTTTATGCATAAAATTATCCAATATTATGTTTCAATTCATTAACGCCACAAATCAGATACAATTCCCTTATTCTTTACTTGGCTTCCTTTATTTATGGCTTACTTTGTATACAACTCATTTATTCTGGTGTCCTTTCGAATATAGCAAAATGAGGCTTGAAAGCAGAGATAAACCTCTGGGCTGCTGCGTTATGCTTGGAAACATTTACATTTAAAAATAAGCGCTCCACTATACAGCACAAGCTGTACGCTACTTTTGAATATCTTAAGTTAAACAGCCAAAAAGTGGCCATAGTGGCAGCCAAGCCTTGTGCTGCATCGATCACAGAAAACATTTTCCTGCTCCACGTGCAGGAAGTAGTCTGCCCTCTCAATATCTACATTTATGGGGTCACTCTGCGTCCAGCCGGCCGGGAAGGCGAGCTTCCGTGCAAGCTACACGCAGGTGTTATTCAAGTACGCAACACGTTTCCCCAACCCGTGGCGCAGAGTCGCAGCCACGGCAGGTCCGGACGAAATATGCTACGGCAGAGCACGCTAGGAAATAGTTCATTATCCTAACGCGAGGTAAAGCACACTGCGGAAGAATGTTCTATCCGTAAAATAGATGTTCAGCAGCTCACCAGGTCGTTGATGTCGTCTGGCGTTGGTGTTCGGGGGCCGGCGGGCAGCGGAAGGGGTCCGTGGGGCGCTTAGGTAAGGTCCGGCAGCGAGAGTCGCTTCTCGCCGCGCGTTCCCCCCTTTTATCCCTTCGGGCATTGCCTCCCTGGCAGCTAATTGTTGCCGCCAAGCTTAGGCGTGCTACCCTCTCTGCAGAAGGCAGCGCGCTGCCGTGACGTCACGTCAGTGCTTGGGCGGAAATGAGCAGAGTCGCGGAGGTGCCTTCTCTCCACATTCCTGGTGGCCAGCGCGCCCGTGTAAGTCACGGTCGCCGCTGGCGCGGGGGATGATGAGGGGATACCTGTGTATCCCACATCCTCCCCTCCTTAAGAAGCCTCCCGAACACAGAAACAGGGGCAACATTACTTGATCTTCTCCGCCAGCCTGGGATAGAAGTTCTTCAGCTCCCGCAGGTACATCGCTTGACGGCCGCGCCACGACCCCGCCGATCAGCTGCTTCGCTCCGAGGGCTTGGACTCCCGCACGATGACGCTTGGCATCTTGCTCCCTGTCACTGCCTTCCGAGTGCGCGCGGCTGCACCGTTCCGGTGAATTCGGTCGACCGCCTCCTTGGCGCCGGCTGCGATGACTTGGAGGCCAGGTCCATGGCTGCGCCCCTGAGGTACTGGGTGAGGTGGCTTCAGGGGCCAGGGCTGCGGCGCTTTATGGTTGAGGCCGCGGTTGGGCTGCCCTGGCATACCTGGTCAGCAGTCGAGGACCCAGGGTTGCGGTGGTAATGGGGCCCCGCAGGCGGTGGCGCTCAGTCGGCGGGTGGGCAGCTCCGATGCGATGTGACAGGTAGCAGGGGTGGCCAGGGTGGCGACTGCAGGTCGCGGGCGGGGTGTAGCGTCGAGCCTTGGGCGCGGCGCGTTGCCGAAGCTGGACGGTGGCTGGTAGTTGGTAGTGGAACGGTGTCGTTCTGATGTGCCCTGCTTCTTTCCCATCTGCGCTGAAAAAGGTCAACACAGATGCAGCCAACTCCCGTAGCGCGTGCTGCGTGGCTGTTGGACCCTCACGATAGTCATGTGGGTTAACTCAAGTCAGCCTTGCGTGACACTGATCGGCATGAGCGGCCCGTACGTTCATGCATCTAACGTGACTGCCTGCCGGCTCGCGCCCTCGCTCTAGGCTGCGTAGGCAGATTGTGTTTCTGCTTAGGGTGCAAGTTATAGCGGGACGCGGGGTTCGCCGGCTGATCGCAGCGCTCGTTATCCGACTGTGTCCCCTACCCACTCATCTCGCTGCACGTAGCGTTTCAGGTCGCATGCGTGCACCGGTCCGCCTGTCGGTTTCGACCGCAAGTCCTCGAGCCTGTAAACAAGCGAGGAAAGTTTCTCTCGCACGCGGAACGGCCCGATCCATTTCGGCGCCAGCGAGGCCGCAAACTGTCTGCTAGCGTCGCTGAGAACGTGCTGGAGTCGAAGTACCAGATCACCCACTTCGTAGTGAACATCCCGGTGCGAGCGGTCGTACTGTGCTTTTTGCTGCGCCCTAGCGGTGCTCAGGTTGCGGCGAGCCTTGCGTAAGGCCTCCGTCATCTTAGCGCGCAGCTGCGTCGCGTACTCAGCTCGTGCTGACGAAGCGACGGGCGTCTTCCTGCTGTCCGATAGAATCCGGTCAATCGGATTTAGCAGCTCTCTACCCAGATTGAGAGAAGACGGCGCATACCCAGTCGAACGGTTAACGGTCGAAGTCAAAGCAAACGCGATCCCCGGCAGATAGGAGTCCCAATCTTTGTGCCTCTCAGAGTACGCGACAAGCAAGTGCTTAATGTTGCGATTGACTCGTTCCGTGGGGTTCGACTGAGCATGATAGGTGGTCGTTTTCATGTGCGTAATGCCGAGTGCAGCGCACGAATCAACGAACACCTTCGCAGTGAAGTAAGATGTGTTGTCTGTTACCAGCTGCTCTGGGAAACCGAACCTGGTGAATACGTCCATCAGCTTCTCCATGATCACTCGTGCCGACAGCTTCCTAAGGGGGAAAAGTTCAACCCACTTGCTGAAGTGATCCGTGACCACCAGCAAGAACTTGTTCCTACTCGGTGTCATAGGATACGGTCCCATGATGTCACACGCCGCGATTTGCCAGTGAGTCTAGCTGTTAATTGGGTGCATGAGGCCGGGTGGTCGTCCGCCTCGGGGCTTCACACTTTGGCACACATGGCACGAGCGGGCGTAGCGTATTACGTCCCTTTTCATGCCAAGCCAGGTAGCAAAGCGACACAACTTAGTGGAAGTCTTGGGGCCGCTTGCATGCCCAGCGATGCACGAGTCGTGAAAGTAGCGTAACAGTGCTGCTCTCAATACTCGCGGTATGACCACCTTGAACGCCTCGTTTGTGTCGTTCTCAGAGGGGATATACCTCAGCAGGACGCCGTTGGAATCTAGCAGATACGAATCCATCGCGCTCACAGCACTACCAGCTGTTTCCGAGCGCTCCGCACCGACACCAAAACCAGCTGTCTCCGTGTGCGCGGCGGCCCTGCCGCCCGGCTCCCGAGCCTGTCGAACACCATTCGACAAAACGGATCCTTCTGCTGAGCTTCGAGCAGCTCCTTTCTGCTGAACACGATCCCCACGGAACTCGCGTAGTCCACGTGGTTCACGCTCTCGCCCTGGATCAACGGCTGGTCCGCGTACCTTACATGGGCTACGGCTCGGGCGGTCGGTCGCGTGACCTTCCTCACCCTCGACAAGCGCTCGCGAGAGTGCGTCAGCCACAGCGTTGTTTTTCCCTTTGCGATAGCGCACGGTGAAGTCGTAACGCTGCAGCAACAGGGACCAACGCGCTAGGCGGCCGCTCGGCTCGCTGAGTTGTCTCAGCCAGGTGAGCGCCATGTGATCCGTCTCGATCACAAATGCTACCCCATCGACGTAGTAGTCGAACTTATGCAGAGCAAAAACTATCGCGAGACATTCCTTCTCTATCACCGAGTAGTTTCTCTCTGCCGGCATCAACGAACGACTCGCGAAAGCTACCGGACGGAGAACGCCTTCATGCTCCTGAAGCAACACTGCTCCTAAGCCCAGGTCGCTTGCGTCGGTTTGAATCACAAACTTCCTGTTTAGGTCGGGTAGCTGCAACTCAGCCGTGTCAGCGAGCACTTTGGTGAGGTTGCGCAGTGCATGCCCTTGCTCGTGACCCCAACGCCAGCGCTCGCCTTTCTTAAAAAGCTTTGTCAAAGGCGCCTACAGCGCTGCGCAATCTGGGGTGAAGTGGCGATAAAAGTTCGCTATTCCCAGGAAGCGCCTGAGACCGGCTATATCTGTGGGCGACGGAAACATAAGCAAAGCCTCAAGCTTGTCGTCGCACGGCAGAATGCGGCCTCTGTCGATCGTGAACCCCAACAGTGTTATTCCGGTCGCGGCGATCTGTGCCTTCTTCAGGTTCAAAGTGACTCCCGCGGACCTCAGCCTCTCTAGGACGTCCATCAAGTGGCGCAGGTGTTCCTCGCACGTTTTCGAGTACACCACGATGTCGTCTAGGTACGCGAGCGCATGGTGCCACTTCGCATCTCCCAGAACACGGTCCATTAGGCGCTGATAAGTAGCGGGTGCTCCTACCAAGCCAAAAGACATTCTCTTGAACTGGAAAAGGCCTCTGTGACAAGTGAAAGCAGTTTTCTCCTTGTCCCGCTCATTCATTTCAACCTGAAAGTATCGGCGGCTAGCATCGAGCGTTGTGAAGTACTTCGCCCCACCTAGGTTGGACACTTGGGAAGAAATGGTTGGTAGAGGGTAGGCGTCTTTCCTCGTAACCTCATTCAGCTTGCGGTAGTCCACGCAATGTCGATATGTATCGTCTTTCTTTGGAACCAAGACTACCGGGAAGCCCCAACGGCTGTTAGACCTCTCAACAACGCCAGTGTCGATAAGTTTGTCTAAGGCGCTGTCCAGTGCTTTTCTCTTGGCCAAGCTAATCGGTCTAGGATTGCACTTCCAGGGCAGTGCGTCACCTTTGTCTATTCGGTGCCTGACTAGGGTAGTGTAGGGCCCGGGCGGTCAGTGAATGTCGCGTTATACTCGTAGAGGAGCGATGACAAAAGTGCCTTCTCCCTCTCCGTCACGCTGTTCACTTCCGACAACAAGGGGTGCGCTGACCCTCCCTGCGCGGCAGAGCAGTTTTCTACCGCGGCAACCTTCTCTCTGCCCTTTCTCTCAGCGGCGATGGTCCGCTCGCCTCCTGGTTCTCGGGCTGGCGGGGTGGATTTGTCACGGTCTCCCCCCGCTCGCGCCGCGTTCGGAGTCTGAATGGTCTGCGACGCCGCGGGCGCTTTCGCGAAAGGCTTCAAGGCGCCTGACGTGCGCTCCCTGTAGCCTCCGCTGCTGATGTCTATCACAATACCTGTCTTGGCTAGGAAGTCTCGTCCAAGAATTACAGGAACGGATAAACAGGGAAGATGAACGAGGCGTTGTCGCCGCACGCGTCTTTCCCAGCGAACCACTATCCTAGCTGCACCGCTTGATTGCGCTGTACCGCTTGCGAGGCGAAAAGTGGTATCGCACTCTCTCAGCCGGATTTTGTTCTCGCGGAGATGGTTTAACACCTCGTCACCGAACAAAGAAGCGCTTGCTCCTGTATCTAGTAATGCGGTGAATTTCTTTCGAGCTATCCTTAGCTCAATGAACGGCGCTGACAGGTCAACAGAACTTCATACGCGACATGCCAAAGGCGCTAGCAAACCAGGGTTTTCTGTGTACACCGCGAGGGATCGAGGGTCGATCACAGGCGGCTTTGGCCATTTCCTGACCGTGTTTGGTCACGGGCGGGAAGGCGGCCACACTCGCGGGCGAAGCGCCCCGGCTGGTCGCACCGGTAGCAACGGTTGCCCGGGCCCTGGCGGGCTAGGCGCTGGTCGCCTCGTTCCGGTCGGTCATCTCGAACTCGCGGAGCGGATGGTGGGGGCCGCGTGTCGGCCTTGCGATCTCGCCTCGGTTCGTTCCGCTCTGCGACAGCGTGTGCTGTTCGCAACGCGTAGCTGAATGGGTCCAAAGCGCGGTCGGACAACTCCCAACCCCTTGGGACACGCTCGTCAGCAAACTGTGCTGACGCTTCAGCTCTAGATGGACTGCGCGCTGAGCTGACATTCCACGCGCAGCGCGGCTCACGTGACATCGATGCGGGTGGGGGCGGCCGATACGCTCGTGCAGAGAGGATGTCTCCCTGATTGCACTTCGCCTTAGCTGCCAGCTCATCCAAATCTCTGAAAATGACTCCTCTCAGGTAAGCCGTGAAAGTCGGGTGCGCTTGTCTCGTGACACGCTCAACTTTCTCCGTGTTCGTGGCGCGAGGGTCAGCGAGGCGATAAAGTTCGTCCATCGCTCGGACGTACTCAAACAGAGACTCGTCAGGGTGCTGGGTTCGGAGCTCCAGCTCTCTCCTCAAACGCCACTCATAGTTTGCGGGAAGGAATTCCTCGCGGACGCTTGCGCAATACTCCTCCATTGTCCTCGCTCAGTTGCCGGCTAGTCGGTACCAGCGGGCCGCTTGCTCCGTCAAAGAAACAGGCACAACACGCGCGAGCATTTCGGCGTCTGCGATTCTTGTGACTTGCTAATAATGCAGCAGACGGTCGAGGTACTCGTTTGCTCCCGTAGTGTCGTGGTACCCCGTGTAGGTATGTAAGTCTATCCTAACACGTGGTGACTGGGCCGGGGCTTGCAAATTGTTTTGAAAAATACCCGATAGACTCTGCATAACCTGCATTGCGTTCTGCAAGAGCACCTCGGATGATTGCGGACTAACGCCCCCGGAGATAGCGCAGCCGCTGATGGCATCGAATGATGAGGCCTAGGTGCCTCATTGCTCGCGCCGCGGAGCGGCGAGGCGCCCGATGAGGAGCCCCCCATGCCAGGCCTAAGTCCTACCAACGTGTCAGGGGATGTTCCTCGGCTATTCCGCGTGGAACGTCCAAGATTCACAAATTCAAACCCTTCCAACGGCGCGTCATGTAGGGAGCTCTGGTTATGTGCCGCTGGCTCTGACAGCATAAACAAAGACTGCAAGTCACTCCTGTCGGCTGCCATCCTTTGTTAGGGCGACGGTAGTCGTTCGCTCCAACAAAGGTCACTGCTCAATTGCCCCACGTTCGGGCGACAAGATATGGGGTCACTCTGCGTCCAGCCGGCCGGCAAGGCGAGCTTCCGAGCAAGCTACACGCAGGCGTTATTCAAGTACGCAACACGTTTCCCCAACCCGTGGCGCAGAGTCGCAGCCATGGCAGGTCCAGACGACATAGGCGACGGCAGGGCACGCTAGGAAATAGTTTATTATCCTAACGCGAGGTAAAGCACACTGCGGAAGAATGTTCTATCCGTAAAATAGATGTTCAGCAGCTCACCAGGTCGTTGATGTCGTCTGGCGTTGGTGTTCGGGGGCCGGCGGGCCGCGGAAGGGGTCCGTGGGGCACTTAGGTAAGGTCCGGCAGCGAGAGTCGCTTCCCGCCGCTCGTTCCCCCCTTTTATCCCTTCGGGCATTGCCTCCCTGGCAGCAAATCGTTGCCGTCAAGCTTAGGCGTGCTACCCTTTCCGCAGAAGGCAGCGCGCTGCCGTGACGTCACGTCAGTTCTGGGGCGAAATGAGCAGAGTCGCGGGAGTGCCTTCTCTCCACATTCCTGGTGGCCAGCGCGCTCATGTAAGTCACGGTCGCCGCTGGCGCAGGGGACGAGGAGGGGATACCTGTGTATCCCACACATTGCAGAAAAACATACGTTCGGCTCGGTGGCTTCTCTTCGTCCTGCAATAATAAATACATGCAGTGGCGAACAGTAGAACTCACAACACATCGCAAGCATGCAGCTAGAGAAACAAGCCATGACAGTGCATATATATGGGTATAATGAATTGCACATAACAGGCTTCGAGGTTACACTGTTTAGCTTTATTTTCCAGCTGCTCCAGATTTACTCAGTTTCTACTTAAGCAAGGAAATCTGATGTGAAGGAAAGTGTATTAGCAGCGGAACACCATCAATACCTGTTGGATTAAATAAAAGTTTGTTTCCTATGCCAAATTTAAGCCAGAGATGGTTGCTAATTTCAAATCTTTCCAGTGCACGTGCCACAGTGAACAAAACAGAGCCATGAAACACGACCCATACAGAGAGCTGCTAAGACTAATAACCACAAGCACAGACGTCTTAGCACAGGTGCGAGATGAATCCATCGCATAACAAACCTGCCATGTTGAAGTTTCTCAGCATCATGACAGACTTCATGTACTAGCAATTTCATTTCAACCTATTGAACAACCAAGTATAATATCAACTTACCGCAGGCACGAACATTGCTTCAACAGACTTTGGTTGGCAAACAATTTTTCCCAGCAGCTTTAAAATCCGGACAGTGCGTATGTCGGCAACCACAAAGCGGAATCATAATATTTTGACCGGTGAAATAATATGTACTGTTTAAACATAAAAGAACCCAGAGTAACAAAAGGACATCTAGCAGTCCTCATGTAATAACAGAAAAATGATCTGCTGTGTTGAAACTGATTGCAGTAAAGAATTAATTCCCACTATTTTTTACAGAATAGAAAACCAAACACTGCCATGGAGTCCAATCCGAAAATATGACTACAGCAACAAGAATGTTTTCAAAAATAGAAGTGGGACCCTTGATAGCTCAGTTAGAATGCTGCACTACGTGTTACGTATAAGTCATGAGTTAAGTCCCACCAGTGGCATTTAGTTTTTGGATAGAGTTGCAAGATTATCATCTAAGATGATTATACAACTAATTTCCAATTTCAATCAATACTGCTGTACATATAAAGAAAGAACACAGCACTTTGCTTGCCTTAGCTACAATTTTTGGTTGGTTTATGGGGTTTAACCTCCCAAAGAGCATAAGGCTATGAGGGACGCCGTAGTGGAGGGCTCCGGAAATTTTGACCATGTGAGGTTCTTTAATGTGCATTGATATCGCACAGCACACGGGCCTCTAGAATTTCGCCTCCGAAATTCTACCACCGCGGCCGGAATCGAACCCGCGTCTTTCGGGTCAGCAGCCGAGCGTCATAACCACTGAGGCACCATGGTGGCTTTCGCCTTTTTTTTCGTGTGTACATTTAACTGGCTCGCATTAACCAGTGCAACTGTCTGCTCAGCAACACAACGTCTTATAAGGCAGTAGTTTTTTCCTAGCATCTGCGCCAGTGCAAGCACATGTATCTATAGGACAGCCATACACAGCTTTCCGAGAAGCTTCGCGGATGAAAAATTTTAGTGAAAAAAATTGACAGCTATTTCTCTAACGAGCACGCACGAAATCACATGACAGGATAGGTGCCTACTGAAACTCTTTGTTGAGGTGCGCACACTATTCATTACAAGCCGCATGCCCATGCATGACATAAAAAAGTGGACAAGCAAAAGAAAGCGAGCTTGTTACCACAGCTGGAAATGTGAACATGCAAGCCTACCACCACCAGCAAAGTAAAGCAAACTCTACAAGAACACAGCAGATTGAAAATAGCTGACAGGGTAAACAGATTTCTTACAGAAGCAAGACGTTTAGAATCAATGTGTCTATAAGGCTTACAATAGGTTCAATACTGCTATAGTTCACTTAGTTGCAATACAATTACAATTTGAAAAAAGGAACGAAAAGTCTGGCACACTAGCAATCTCTTCAGTAACTCGCCAAAGGCAAAAAGAAGCACGAACACTCACGGTTGAATTTGAAGGTTACTCTGGCATCAGCCCTGTCAGTACTCAGTTTATTGAGCTTTCTCCACCGAGAAAATATGGCCATAGGTGCTTTCGACACTGCTTACGTTTTAATGCAGTAGGTCCAAAACACTAACATATCATAGGCCGGAACACAGGCTAAAACACTCACGTTTCTGGTGTCTCAGGCGCTCAGCAGCATTTTCAGCTTCATGTGCAGGCAATAACTCCTTTCTTTTCACACCAAGGCTGCTCCTCAGGATCAAGCCCATCACAGTCTGAATGCCAGCTTCGTTGGGTTTAGTTCCATACTTTTCGATCGTTGCCGCCGCGGTGGCTGAGTGGTTATGGCGCTCGGCTGCTGGCCCGAAAGACGTGGGTTCGATCCCAGCCGCGGCGGTCGAATTCGACGGAGGCAAAATTCTAGAGGCCCGTGTACTGTGCGACGTCAGTGCACGTTAAGGAACCGCAGGTGGTCGAAATTTCTTGAACCCTTCACTACGGCGTCTCTCATAGCCTGGGTCGCTTTGGGACGTCAAACCCCCTAAACTAATCTTTATACTCATTACATTAAATTTATTAGAAGCTGAAACACTGCCAAATATTTTGCGCAGACGTGCTG
The DNA here is from genome assembly GCF_052857255.1 of Amblyomma americanum. Taxonomy (NCBI): domain Eukaryota; kingdom Metazoa; phylum Arthropoda; class Arachnida; order Ixodida; family Ixodidae; genus Amblyomma; species Amblyomma americanum. The sequence goes on along the minus strand of NC_135502.1, from coordinate 149,237,260 downwards.
TAACTGCAAAAATTGTCATCTGAAAAGAATTCATTTAAATAAGTACCTGCATGCAGTTGTGGCTGCAACCTCGCAGCTACGAAAAATGTCTAGGGGTAACCTAATGCGACAATCCGCAAACCTGTACAATGCAAGGTATAAAAACTAATTTTCCCACTGTAATTTGAAAGATACTAGCTGCACACACAATTCTATTGTCCTGAGACTATGTCCACTGCAAATCAAGGGCTTCTACCAACAACCTCTTAGTAATGCCCACCCTGCGCCAGCTGGTGCCACTTGATCATCGCAAACGAATCTCATCCTTCCACCTATCTGTTTTCAACTCTCTACTGTGTCTGCCTTCTCTTGGAATCCACTTCGTTACTCCATGAGAGCATTGGCTATTCACTCTGTGTTACATGCCCGGTCCATGTCCATTTCTTATTTTTGTTAGAATATAGTCAACTCTTGTTTGTTCAGATACCCGCACAGCCCACTTCCTGTTCCTTAATATTGCGCCTAGCATTTATAGTGCCGTAGCAGTGCTAACCGCATTCCCGGATTTCAGCCATATGAGTATGAATGTATGTTTTTTCTGAATCCTGAAAGGGGAAAGTTTAGGAAAAGAAAGGTGCACGAGTGCCAAGAGTATGTGTGGTGAAGCGCATGTTAAACTGCGTTTCTCAAGCTCTGCTCGAGATATTGTAGTCTTCATCTCATTAAGCCGTTGATATGCGTCCATGCTCAGAGAGCGTGAAAAATTAACGGGTTCCTGAAAAAGGGTTTCAGAAACCGGCTTTCAAATACCTGCACATTGTAGACTAAATGCCACTGAGCGTGTACGCTGTGTACAAATATTTAGAAGTGAGCCGGTTATTTATAAACAATATTTAGAAATCCCCGCTTTCGCGCCTTGCGGCGACCGTGGTGCCATGCGTTCGCGCAGAAACCGGGCTGGCTGCATTATGCCGCACTTTCTACATCAAACAGCTAGTTCACTTTTTATTGGCTTGCGAAGACCCAGAGGAAAAAAGCGGGGTCCACGGCCTGCATAAGACCCTTGCGTGTCTCCATTTTCACACCCTCCTGTATTGCCTACCATGGTGGAAGAGGGGGCAGGGAAAAAAAAAGTTAACTCTTTCTTGGGCGGAGGGCGGTGCCTTCTCCTTACGGTGTACGAGTTAAAAAGGAAAACACGGAGCCTGTTTATATCGTCCATATCTCTGGTGTTGTTTTACAGCACCGCAAGGGACAAAGGACAAGACAAGTGCACAGGCCCAGCGCCGTGTCCGTGCACTTGTCTCGTCCTTTGGCCCTTGCGCTGCTGTAAAACAATGTTACACTAACTTGCCCAAGCTTCTACAATCTCTGGTGTTGGGTGACTACGTGATGAGCAAAGAAAAATTCTCGAAGCATTTGACAGCGGCAAGTTCCACAGCAGCGTACCCATCGTCACAAAATGCATTGCTACGATGAATCTCAGATATGCGCAGTGGGCAACTTCCTCTGAGCGGGCCGCTGAGCTGTCAGCAGGCTCAGAGATACGCAGCAAAAATGAACGTTGACGCTTTTAGAGCGTCTGAAGAATGGTTCGCACGCTTCAAAGAAAGACAGGGATTGGTCTTCAGGAACGTGTGTGGTGAGAAGGCAGCGGTAGATGAACGTTGCATCACTGATTGGAAGTCGACCGAGCTTCACCGATACCTGGCTCGTTACGAACCTGCCACCGTCTTCAACGCCGGTGAAACGCCACTTTTTTTTCAAGGCCTTGCCGAGCAAAACGATCACGTTCAAGGGTGACCCGTGAGTTGGAGGCAAGAGTAGCAAACAAAGGGTAACTGCGCTCCTTGCCACAAATATATTGGGCACGGAGCGCCTACAACTTCTTGTAATACGCAAATCAAATCACCCTAGGTACTTTAAGAACATTCGCTGTCTGCCCCTAGAGTACAGAGCAAATAGAAAGGTATGGCTGACCACGGATACTATTGAAACTTAGCTGCTGCAGCTCAACCGCCCCCTCTCCAACAAAAGCCACAATGTTTTGTTTGTCGTGGATAACTGCAGCCCACACACCAATGTGACGGGGCTGGAACGCATCGAGCTTGCAATCCTGCCGCCAAACACAACGGCTGCTCTCCATCTACAGCCGCTGGACAAGGGCATTATCCAGCACGTGAAGACCAAGTACAGACGGCATGTGATGAAAAGGATGCTACTCTGCAAGCAAGCAGAGCGAGAATACGGCATAGACGTCCTCAGCGCGGTTCATATCTTAGCACATGTCTGAAGCAGCACGTCGACAGATGTCGTTGCGAACTCCTTCAGACACAGCAGGTTTCTCCGCCCTGACGGCTGTGATGTAGATGTGCCTCCCGTGGACGCTGAAAGGATGGGTGACGAAGCGACGGATGACAGGAGCTTGGTGTCTCTCCTGCCTGCTGATGTGCGGCTTGCCGACTACATTGCTATTGACGATGGTGTTGCTGGCCAGCCGACTGACGATGATATCTTATCGGAAGTGCTCGACGTGGAGGAAAATTAGTGTTCCGATGAGGACAATCGAGATCAGCCGCCGCGACGTCGCACTGTGCAGGAGGCCGCCGAGGCTCTAGCCGTTCTAGAGGAATTCTGCGTACTAGAATACCGCGACAGTGAGCGTGCGCACCACCACCTGATGAGGTTTAAAAAGATCGTTCTAGCACCGATTCCGGCGACGAAGCAAACGAGAATAATTCAGTTTTTCAAGCAATAAAGATAAATTTATGCTGCGTACATTTTTTCTCGTTTTCATGGTACATTCGAAAATCCGAAATTCGGTTAACTCGGACATTTTTCCCAGTCCTGTGAGACCCGGGTTAACGAGGTTTTTTTGTAGGCCTACAGGAAATGAAAGGCATGGCAGAGTATATGTTTTTGCCAGACATTCGCTACGCCAAAGTGCAGCCTACATATGTCTGAATAGGTAGTGGTTTGCCACAGCAAGAGAAAGCGGTGCTACTACACGACATTGACCACCTTTACTAAACCGTCAGTAAATCCTCATTTACATAATGGCTACTGAGCAGTAATTTGTTTATTTATTTAAGATACCCTCAGGGTACAGATGTACGTTACAGAGGGGAGGGGCGGATACAGTTTATACAATGTAAAGACAGAGTTTAGATAAAATGTATGCAAAGTGAAGTTAGCACATGAAGAAAAAAAATAAAACAAAAGAATAAAGAATGGCAAGGTACAAATTGTAATTTCTAAGGCGGCATTGGTGTCAAAAATATAACAGAAATATAAAAATGCAACATGGAGAATAGTACACAATGAAGATAGACAATTAAAAGGCATTTAACACTAGGCAAAAAAGAAAATTTCCAACGCGGATTTAAAGTTTCCTTCTCCAGTTATACCTGTTAATGATGCAGAGAAGTTATTACAATCATTACATGCTCAGGGAAGAAACGAGTTAGAATGTGCAACCGTGTTTTAGTGTGGAATGTTGACCTTTTGATTGTGGTTACGGCGATATGAAATGTATGATGGGGGTTGAATCCAAAAGGAGCGCAATGTTGAGTTATGGTGGTATATTTTATGAAAGAGTGAGAGGCGAGATAGCTTTCTAAGATCTGATAATAACGGGAGATGCAAGTATGCTTTCATATTAGTAACGCTGGCTGTCCTTTGAAAGTTATACAACATGAACTGGGCTGAGCGATTTTGCACTGCCTCAAGGGAATGTATGAGGGTTACTTGGCCACGATCCAAAAACGATGATGATGAACGTCCCTAAAAACTCCACAAATGTCGTAACACATTATATGGACCATATACTGCACCTGCGAAATCGTAATATCCCGCCACTCATATCCCTAACTGCCCCAAAAAAAGTTGACTTAAAATCTTAGCTGACGCAACACCCTACCTCCTCACTGGATAGCGTCACGGTATATGCGCATACAAAGCAATAAACGCGCAAGAATACAATTTCAAAGCCAGCAGTCAGAGTGAAATGATGATAAAATGCACTATAACGGCGCCCTCACGTTAAGCTTCACTGACGAGCGTGAAATTGAACAGCCAGTGTTTCGGTAGTTTTGAATTTTTTGAAGTTTGAGCAAACGTTAGTCCTGAAAAGCGACCGGCAGCGCAAGCGGGCCAGGTAAACAGCACACAGTTCGAATTTTATTTACCGGAACTAAGTTACAAATTAATTAAATTTTTATACGTAGATTTGCCAGGAATGACCACAAGCACAGTGCGCACACTACCAGTCATGCTCGCCCGTCATACGCAGCAGGTATAACTTTGGTTGGGTGTGGTGTTGCTAAGAGTGGCATGACGGCGCCCCTCGTCAATCGCACCTTTCAGAGCGGCACACAGCGACGCAGCTGCGCCGAACACTCTAAATCTGTCTTGCACACGTCCGCGTGCATGCTGGTGGTCTGGCGCAGCACGGAGCGCAAAATATGCGCATAAATTTTTTCACAAACCCACGTAATAAGTTTGAACTGCGCAAACTGCACGAGTGAATCTCGTAACTCAAAGGTGAAAAATGAAACACTGACCAGAATTTGACCGAATATACATCACTCCAGTTGGTTTGGGGCGCTGGAAGTGTTATTTCTGGGTACCTTAGAAGAGCTTCCAAACATTTGCCTATTCGCTACCACCCTTAACAGTGGAATCATTTCTAGAAAAGAACACACAACTGAAACATTATCTCTACTACAAATGACAGGCTTAATTTGAGAGACACGGGACAGGCCTTTGCCCTGCAGTGCGTGTAAAAAGGCTGGTGAGGATGATGACCACACCAGACGTTTTGACAGCAGTAGTCAAAATGCTCAAAGCAGTTCGAAGGTTCCTCCAAGAGTGCGAATTAAATGCTACAGCTTTGGACATTTCTTTTGTTCATTAAAGAGGTAAAAATTGAGTCTTGTCGTAATGCTGTAGTAGTAAAGTATAAATAAAACCAGCAGATCTTTAGTTTTTGTTGAAGTACAGCTTTGCTACAATGCACTCATTCACTAGAGCCAGCTAAAACTTGAGAAAGAGGCTAGTATCTCTCTTAGTGGACCGCCCAACCAATGCTGACCTATTGTGAACTCATAATCACCTTGCATAGCCCAGCATAGCATCACAGGTGGCTGGTAGGTGTGACAGCTGACTGTAACACCATAACAGCAGAACAATTAGTTGGGAGGTCTTCTTTCAGATGCATTTGCCATTTTCTCCTAGAGACGTCAGACTTTACGCAAGCACACTTTCTATGAACAGCGGAATAATAAAGCATGTCCGCATAAAATTAACAAAAGATGTGAATGAAATGAAGAAGTGCCTGCTCAGTTGCTGACGATGTTATAAATATAATGAAAACAAGAACCAGTAACAATTTTTCCCTGCCGCTTACATGGCCACTCCCACAGGTGTCTACTAGCTGCGGGTAGCGCGCCACGTGGTCATGCTCTACATTCTGGTAGAACATTCTTGAAGGGTACCTGCAAAAATTGTCGTGATATCCTTGCATAACTGACCTGAATGAGAGCAGAAAAATGTAGAGGTGTGCATTACTCAATATAAGCTTGCTTACAGTGTATGTGCAGTCATTTCTTGAAAAAGGATATCGACTATCCTTGTAGTGACGTAGGTGCCTAGGGGACTGTCACCTACCAAGGCAGCATTCAGAGAGCCGAGGTCAGGAAAAGGCTCTCCCATCGTCGTCTCCTTCACTAATAGGAGCAACAGCAGGAAGCCAACCATGAAAAGCTAGTGAGATAAAAAGGTAACAACGTTCCAGCGGCTCAGTCTAACAGCAGTAAGAGGCCCATTTGCAGCATCCAAAATATCTTGAACTAAGACTGTTTGCGTAGTTCATTTACTGGTTTCTCTGGCCGGGGGGGGGGGGGGGGGGAGGGGGAGACAAAAACAAACCAGTAAATTACACAAATCGCAGCACCTGTACGTCTTGGTTTTTAGTTTGTTGTGCGATAGCATAAGAAGCTCAATGGCACTAATGGTGGTGCGTACCACACCGCCAGCCATGCAGGCCGGCAGGCAGCAGTTCTTTAAGCTACTGAAATAATTTTTTTCCACTGGTTGTCTGTTACTGATAACACACATTTGTAACTGCTAATTCTCTATATTGATCTAAATCTTATTACATATGTAAGCATGCACTGTTCATGTTAATAACAGAAATACAATATACTCTGGCTTGCATTTATGGGCAGAGAAATTTTTTCAAATAAACAACATATTGTCGCCGATAAACGTAGGGCGGCACGAAAAAGTTTTTTTTTTAATCCGAAGGCCAGAAGCCCAGCAGCGCGCGTTCAAACGGGAACGTCCTCTTCTTCGCTCCCACACGAGCCCAGTAACGCCGCTCGGCCGCATGGCGGCGCTCGCAGAATGTGAGTAGTGTGGCATTGCCCCCCTCTTTTCAAGAGACATCACCTCGATGCCTCCGGCAAGGGGGATAAAGAGTGCGGAGACACCGAAAGTGCGATGGCGTGTGGTGGCAGCACTGAATGTGAACTCTGGGAGGGGCAAACGGGCGTAATACGGTTTCATGCGGGACACGTGGACGACTTCAGACTTGGCCGGGCGAGAAGACCGGACAACTCCTTGCGGGTACACTTCATAGCTCACATCGCTGAGTTGACGTAACACCTCGTAGGGACCGAAGTAGCGCCGCAGAAGCTTTTCAGAGCGACCGCGCACACGTATAGGGCTCCATACCCATACGTGCTCGCCGGGTTGGTAAATCACCTCCCTGTGGCGGAGGTTGTAACGCCGGGCGTCAGTTGTCTGCTGGTGGCGAATGCGTCGTCGAGCAAGGTGGCGAGTGGCTTCTGCATCGCGAACGAATTGGTCAGCGCCTGGGACAGACGAGGGGGTACAATCCGGGAGCAGCATGGCGTCAAGCATGGTCAGGGCATCTCGGCCATACACCGAACAGAAGGGGGTGAGGCGCGTCGTTTCTTGAAGGGCGGTGTTGTACGCAAGCGTGATGTAGGGAAGTATTTCGTCCCAGTTGCGATGGTCAGCGTCGACATACATAGACATCATATCTGTGATGGTCTTGTTCAGCCTCTCATTAAGTCCATTCGTTTGAGGATGGTAAGCAGTCGTTTTTTTATGACTGGTGCCACTAAGACGGAGGACCTCGTGTGTAAGAGCCGACGTAAACGCGGTTCCCCGGTCAGTTAATACAACCACGGGGGCGCCGTGGCGAAGCACGATGTGGTGAACAAAGAACTGTGCAATTTCAGCCGCGGTGCCACGGGGAAGAGCCTTGGTTTCACAATAGCGGCTTAGGTAGTCCGTGGCAACAACAATATACCGGTTTCCCATGGAGGACACCGGGAGTGGGCCCAGTAAGTCCATGCCGACTTGTTGGAATGGGATTTGCGGTGGATCAATTGGCTTCAGAAGGCCGGCCGGTTTTGTCGGTGGTACCTTCCGTCGTTGACACTCACGGCAGGTTCGAACGTAGCGTTATACGACCGCAGCAAGCCATGGCCAGTAGTACTTGTGGCGGAGGCGTCCCAATGCTCTGGAAAAACCGAGGTGGCCAGAAGAAAGGTCGTCGTGGCATGCAGCGAGAACTTCCTTACGAAGCACGGTTTGGACAACGAGGAGATACGCAGTGTCGGTCAGACCGTAGTTTTTCTTGTAGAGGACTCCATCTATTAAGCAAAACGACAAAAGTCCGCGCGAGAAGAGTCTGGGCGGAGACGGAGCGGTTCCTTCGAGGCACTCGATTAGAGGCAGCAGTTCGCAGTCGGCCCTCTGGTGGTGGGCAAGGTCGGATGTGGTTACAGCGCCGAGAAAAGCAGAATCGTCGTCGGACTCATCTGGTGGGCACGGAAGAGGAGCTCGGGAGAGACAGTCTGCATCGCTATGTTGCCGACCCGACTTATACACGATGGTGACGTCGAACTCTTGCAACCGAAGGCTCCACCGTGCAAGTCGCCCCGATGGATCTTTGATGTTCGCAAGCCAGCACAAGGAGTGATGATCTCTGACGACTCGAAACGGGCGGCAGTACAGGTATGGACGAAATTTTGCAATTGCCCACACAACAGCGAGAAACTCCTTTTCCGTTGTGGAATAATTCACTTCGGAACGGGACAATGTGCGACTTGCGTATGCGATCACGCGTTCCACACCGTCTTGCCACTGCACAATCACCGCACCGAGGCCCACATTGCTGGCATCTGTGTGCAGTTCCGTGTCTGCCTGCTCGTCGAAGTGGGCAAGGATAGGCGTAGATTGGAGGCGGGCCTTAAGCTCTATGAAAGCATTTTCCTGATCTTGGCCCCAGAAAAAGGGTTCGGAGTCTTTTGTCAGGCGAGTCAGCGGCTCTGCGAGCTTGGAGAAGTTTTGAACGAACCTCCGATAATAGGCGCAAAGCCCCAGGAAACGCCGCAAGCTTCATTTATCTGTTGGCTGGGCAAATGCAGCAACGGCGGCGGTCTTTTCTTGGTCAGGGCTAACGCCCTGAGCAGTCACAATGTGGCCAAGAAACTTGAGCTCCCGAAATGCGAAGTGGCACTTTTCAGGCTTGAGAGACAGACCCGCAGAACGAATTGCTTCGAAGACGGCACGCAAACGTTTCAGGTGCTCCTCGAACGTGTCGGCGAAAATCACGACGTCGTCGAGATAGACAAGGCAGGACTGCCACTTCAGGTCAGTTAGTACGGTGTCCATCATACGTTGGAACGTAGCAGGGGCTGAACACAAGCCGAAAATAAGCACCTTAAATTCGTAGTCTGTCAGGAGTAACGAAGGCGGTCTTTTCTCGGTCACGTTCGTCGACCTCGATTTGCCAATAACCGCTACGAAGGTCGAGTGACGAAAAGTAGGTAGCATGGCGGAGGCGGTCTAATGAGTCATCAATGCGCGGCAGTGGATAGACATCTTTTTTGGTAACGTTATTGAGGCGTCTATAATCTACACAGAACCGTAGGCTGCCGTCCTTCTTTGCGACGAGAACAACAGGTGACGCCCAGGGGCTCGTCGATGGTTGTATGACGTCGTCGTGGAGCATTTCGGCAACTTGGCTGCGAATAGCATCGCGCCTCTTCGACGAAACACGATAAGGACGCTGACATAGCGGTCTCGGGTCAATGTCGACGATAATACGGTGCTTAGTTATTGGCGTCTGGCGAACCTTGGATGTTGATGCAAAACAGTCGCGGAAAGAGTCAATAAGGCTTTCCACGCGGCGTTTCTGATAGGTCAGAAGGTCAGGGTTCACGTCGATCCTAATGGCTGTTGCAGTGTCCTGTTCAGCTATTTCGGGAGCCGTTGTTGATAAGGCACATTGGCCGGCATGTTCGCCATGTTCTTCAAAATGGGCAATCACCGTGTTTTTCGTCAAATGTTGGGGTTCACAACTAAAGTTGATCACTAAGAGCGTGGTACGCGCGTGAACAAGGTCGACAAGGGCGCGAGCAACGCAAACTTGCCGAGACAGTAGCAGCGACATATTCGCTTCGGCAATGCCCCGAGTACCGGAGCTGGTATCACACTGGACTGTGACAAACTTGCTTGCTCTCGGCGGTATCGTTGTGTGGTCATCAGAGATGCGTAATGGGGCTCTGTGCGGCTCGGGGTCGGTATCAACGGCTCGCTGTGTCGAAAACGATACCAATTGCTCGTGCAGGTTGATGACCGCCCCATGCTCTTTAAGGAAGTCCATGCCGAGAATCAGTTCTTTAGAGCACTCTCGTAGCACGGCGAAGGAGCCAGTGAAAGTTGCACCGTGGATCTTTATACGGCTGGTGCAGACGCTAAGCGGCGTTACCACATGGCAACCAGCTGTGCGTATCTGCGGCCCATGCCAAGGTGTTAGAACCTTTCTGAGGGTTGCGGCTAGGTTACTACTCATGACAGAAAAGTCGGCTCCGGTATCGACGAGTGCAGATACGTCATAGCCATCGGCGGCAACAAGAATTTCGGCGGCGGAAACAATTGTTTGACAATTTGTCGGCGAGGTTTTTGGTGCCGTCGTCGATGGGGTCGTCGCTGAGGTAGTCGGAGAGGTCGGCGGTGGGATCGTCTTTAAGGTCGGCGGGTGGGGTCGTCGCATAAAATCGTCGGATGGAGGCTGTTCACTGTCTGCGGCAGCGGCGGTCCAACCCCCAGAGGACGCCGTCTTCAGTTTTCCCGACGTGGGGACGTACCTCTGAACTGGCCAGAGGATGACGGGCGGCCGGGCGAAGAGAATCGCCTTGGGGATGGCGATCGGGCCTGGCGTCGCTGCGAGGTCGAAGATTGCACGTTTTCAGCAGAGTACTGTTCGATATCCCGTGGTCTTTCACCGTAGCGTGGTCGAGGTGAGTCAGGTGAAAACCCCCTTAAACCCATCCTGCGGTAAGGGCAGTGGCGGAGGATATGGCCAGGCTCTCCGCAGTGGTAACAGAGCGACCGATTGTTTGGCGTACGCCAAACGTGCGCTTTGCTCACGGGGGGCCTGAACTCCTGCGGCACGGAGGGTGCTGTTGCGATTGGCTCCTGCAGGTATTGCACAGGAGCGATGGGGGAAAAGGCTCGCATCGCTGGCCCGGGACATCGTAGCGCCTCGCTGTACGTCATAACAGAGGGCGCCGGGTGTGGAGCTGGGGGTGGCTGCACAACTCGTCGGATTTCTTCGCGGACCACGTCCGTAAAGGCAGCGACGCTGACCTGTGGAGCTTCAAAGCGAAGTTTCGCCAGTTCCTCGCGCACCAGGCTTCTTACAATTTCCCGAAGGTCCTCGGCGGGCAGCGACGTAGGCATGTACTGGGACTGGGAAGAGGCTGCTACAGTAGCCTGACGTCCGTAGTGGGCGCCCCGTTCCTGTAAAGAGCGCTGATACCCATTGCCTCCTTGGTGAAGTCGGACACTGTTCGTGGCGGGTCACGGACCAGTCCGGCAAACAGCTGCTCTTTTACGCCACGCATTAGATGTCGTACCTACTGGGCTTCAGGCATAGCAGGGTCGGCCTGGTTGAACAGTCGCGTCATGTCCTCGATGAACATCGCGACGCCATCGTTCGGCTGCTGTGATCTCGGGTGCAGGGCGATTTCCCCTTTCTCTTTTCTTTCGCTGCTGGTAAATGTCGCTAGCAGCTCTCGACGAAAAGCCTCCCAGGTGGTAAAGGAAGCTTCGTGGTTCTCAAACCACGTTTTGGCCGAGTCCTGCAGCGCAAAGTAGACGTTGCGCAGCTTGCGCTCGCCGTCCCACTCATTGAAACCCGCCACTCGGTCAAAGCTCGCCAACCAGTCTTCGACGTCCTCAAACCTGTCCCCGTGGGACGGTGGCGGCGATCGAGGTGCGTGAAGGACAAATGGCGGGGCACTCCCGGAGTGCTGACTGGTCTGGCTAGCCGCGGTGGATGTCATGGCCCTTACCGGCGCTGTCAGTTGGGCGAACTCGGGTTGTAGGCCTCGCAGGCGGCGGCTCGCTTTGTGGAAGGGTGTTGTGTCCAAGCGTCGCTGATCAGCGTCTGAGTTGCCCTCGGGTGAGCGTTCATGGAACGATACCCAGCACCTCCACCAAAATGTCGCCGACAAACGTAGGGCGGCACGAAAAACGATTTTTTTTAATCCGAAGGCCAGAAACCCAGCAGTGCGCGTTCGAACGGGAACGTCCTCTTCTTCGCTCCCACACGAGCCCAGTAACGCTGCACGGCCGCATGGCGGCGCTCGCAGAATGTGAGTAGTGTGGCAATATCAACAGCTATTACAATGCTACACTGCACTCAGTTCTGCATCGTCTATTCCTTGCATATCTGATAGCAACGGAGAAGTTCTGCTCCGCTCATTCCGGGAGCAGCCTGTGCATGCGAAGTGTGCACCTGCGGAACCGGTCAAATCATTAATGAAATGGCGCAGTTTAATCCTGTGCACCAAGTTCACCATGCATATCCACACTAACACCATATGGCTAGAGATTTCGAATGTCCAGTGAAACACTGAATCTCTTCAATTTTATTTTATTTTTGGGGGTGCCTTGACAAACCTTTAGCAATATCAGGCTAAAGTAATTTTCTAACCACTGACACTTCTCTGGCCAACCAGCCTGAAAGTGGAAACCGTTTATTCCGCGCATCAGCCAAAGCTACAGCATATGGACACTAGAAGACATCTGCGCTCCTCGCAGAGAAATTGCTTCTGCTGACCACTGCAAACACAAGGCCACGGCATCCAATGCGTGTCTTCGCTTAAGAACAAAAACATTGTATCAATGGTTTGAAGCAGCTTCTTATGTGCTGCGTGCTTATGTAAGCTCTCGAAGCTATAGGTTGTATGCACGACGGACATCGAGAGTGGCAGGCAGGCAACCGCCACTATGCATTCTGGGCAATGCACCATTTTGAAGCAATACCACGCAGTCAGGCAAAAGAGCTCTTGAGGTCCGCTTTAAAAGTAGTGCTTACACTAAAACCACGAAGAAGGCAAAGCAGGCGAACAACCTCAGCGGCCTTGGATTCTTCGGAATTCCGTCGTTAACAATCTTGACGGCCTTGCTGCTCGTATCGACTGTGTGAAGGCCGATATAGTTTTTGGGACTGAATCGTGGCTAGACCCTTCTATTAGCGATAGTAAAGTGTTTCTCGATGACTTCACTGCGCATCGAAAAGACAGATCCCCTGTGAATGACGGCGTCTTTCTTCTAGTTGGACTCTCATTAAACTCATGTGAACTATGTATAGCTCATGACGCTGTGGATTCAGTATGCTGCAAAATTACTTTGCAAGACAGGTGTTCATTTGCAGCCGGTGCCTTTTATTGGCCACGAAACTCGACCGTCGACACGCTTCAGATTTTATGTGCTATCGTTGCCGAGCCCTCTATTCACACTTATTTCCTCCGCCAATTACGTGGCACACACACCGCCGTTATTTATCCTACACAATATTTTACCAGCAAAGAAAATTTTAGAGTACAACTTTCTACTTCTTATGAAAGACATGACCTCCGACCATAGTGAATCCCTCCTCTATCTTGCATACTTACAAAAAATGGACCAACTCAGATATACACGTCAAAGAATAATGAACGGTTCCTCAGATTGGCACGAACTATGGGAGGCAAATGGTGCATTTCTTACTTCCTAACACACTTAATTGATAGGAATGGTGGTGTGAAAGTGCCGGCTATAATAGAAATGTTTTTATGAGAAATTTTCTCAGTCGTATGGAGGATAATGACAGTTTTTTTCCTTAAATATTGTTTGTTGTGCATTCTTGAAAATCCTTACTGTGTCTCCTTATAACGAAAAAATTTCGCCTCTCTTTCTCTCTTATTTCATAGTGAACAACTTTATTTGTATTCATGCCTGTTACTTAAAAGTACCTACTAACGTTGTGTTCTAGACGTCTCATCATGATTTCATAGATTGTTCTTCTTGCCTGTCATAATATATGATGTACACTTTAAGTTAATTGCGAAAAAAATTATTGTTTCGTCTCTATTACATTGCGAAAGTGCATGGCTTATCCAAATTCACCCTGTGCTTTATTATGTTTATGAATTTCTGTATGCTCTCTGCTGCCTGATAATGGTCCCTGGGCCTAGTCTAGCTACTCTGAAGTAGCTTTTTGCCTAAGGGCCTTTTTCTCTTTTAGAGAAAAAAAGAATGTGTGTGTTGTGTGTATGTGTGCATGCATGTATGTATGTAGGTTACTAACTTCCCTGACCTAAAGTGGCGCGACAGCTCTTGTGAGCACACAGCTGGTGGAAGCTTAAACTTGGAGATGAAAAGTATTACTGTTCTTTTGGTCTAATCCAGTATGTAATTGATCCAACTAGTGAAACTTGCATATTAGATTTAGTTTTTGTAACTCGCCAAATTTTCTGGATTTCGTACATGTCATTCTGGGAATAAGCGACCATTACGATGTAGTCGCAAGTATTAAAGCAAGAATTATTTATTTATTTATTTCAAAATACTGCAGGCAGCAGTGCTGCCCAGTCAGGCGAGGGTTACAAAAGGTAAGCTAGCAAAGAACGCTCAATGGTAATAATGGTAGTACATTCAACAACCGAAGCAGGCAGGCGATTCCATTGTTCGATTGGCGCATGGGAAAAAAGATTTTTGAAACTGCTTAGTCCTGGCATTGTATGGCCTTATCACTTTTCTGTGGTTCAGCCTTGATGATATTTGTGGTGCACAAAGTAAATACGAATCACGTGGCAAACCTGTTTTGTTATGGTTTTATGTTGTTATGTTTTGTTTGGGAATTTACATTCTATACTGACCATCAGCCCTTGCTGGGAATCCTTGGCCAGGATAAACCAACGCCTACTTTGGCCGCACTGCGCATGCAGCGTTGGGCCATGATACTCGTTGCCTACAATCATCGGCTCAGGTATCGCAAGGGCAAGAACCTGGAAGTAGCGGACGCGCTGTCCAGATTACCGCAGGCAGAGAAGGCAACTGATCTCGGAAGAATGCTTAGCAGTATTCGAGAGCCTGCCGTTAAATGCTGCGGAAGTTGCTAAGGCCACAAAGCGGAACCTGACATTGAGCCGTGTGTCTGAGTACACACTGAATGGTTGGCCAAATCAATACCCTGAAGAAATGAAGGCATATCACGTGCGCTGTTATGAGTTGTCTCTTGATCAAGGGTGCTTAACATGGGGCACTCGACAAGTAATACCGGATCAGCTGCGGGAACGTGTATTGGACTTGCTTCATGACGAACATCCAGGCAGCACACGCATGAAAATGCTAGCTAGAAGCTTTGTATGGTGGCCTGGTATGGATCAAGCTGTCGAGATGTACGCCCGAAAGTGCAAAATCTGTCAGGCAGTTCAACCAGCTGCTCAACCCGTGCCGCTCCATCCGTGGAGCTACCCGTCGAGGTGTTGGGAGCGGGTTCACGTTGATTTTGCTTGCAAACATTCTGGTGTGTTCCTTGTTTTAGTTGATTCTTTTTCCAAATGGGTGGAAGTTTGGCCGATGTTATCATCGTCTACCACGAAGACAATTGAGAAATTAAGCAATGTGTTTGCGGCCTACGGGCTGCCTGAAACGTTGGTCAGCGACAACGGGCCGCAGTTCACATCTACAGAATTCTCGGATTTCCTGGATAGCAATGGTGTGAAGCATGTCCGTACCCCGCCATATCACCCCGCGTCCAATGGCGCGGCTGAGCGCACCGTGCAGACGGTCAAACGAGCGCTGTTAAAGCAGGTCATGGAACGCGACGTCACTCGCGTGCGTTCGCTTCAGGAGTGTATTGATAGTTTTCTTTTTGCCTACAGAAATACGCCAAGTTGTGTGACGGGGCAAACACCGGCGCAGTTGTTTCTAAAGCGTCAACCGCGCACGAAGCTTTCTTTGCTCAAGCCCAGCTTTGTCGGGGACATGCAGCAAAAACAAATTGACATGAAAAAGAAGCGTGACGTGGCGCGTTGTGCTGAGCGCGTGTTTTGCGAAGGTGATCGCGTGTACGTGAAAACGGTACGCGGGGAACATGCCTCTTGGGAGGCAGGTGTGGTGCACCAAGTTGTGAGTGCTGTGACGTATATTGTGGAAGTGCACGGGCACCTTCGATTCACCCACGCTGACCATCTACGGCCACACCATGCGGACCCTGCGGCAGCCTCAGAGCGACCATTTGCAACAGAAACACTGAATGGACGGTCGCCACTCAGCGGTCCTCTGCTTGATGAGGGGGCACAATCATCTCAACTGTCAGCAGGAGAACAGAATCCGACCCCTCTTCCACCGCCTCTAGTGGATGACGCAGTTCCAACCTCTGCTAGTGCAGACCTGCCACCGCAGCAAAGCCCAGGGCGGCTACCAGCATCAGAGCCGACGCCATCCACTGCGAGGGAGGAGCCACCACTTCGTAGAGGCACTCGTTTGCGCAAGCAACCGGACTGGTTCACACATGAGAACTTTAAGTAGAGCCTGTGGGGGGGAAGAAATGTGGTAGCGCGACGCTGTGCTGTGACGTTATCGCGGCCTGTGACGAACCATGATTCCGTGCTCTGTTATCACGCCGCTCGGGCCTATATATATATATATATCCTGTGTGCGTTTGAATAAACGTTCTTCGCTCGTCGTCCACGTCTGGCGTCAGTCATATCACATTGAATCTTCAGATCAGAATTGTGAGAATAAGCTTTCAAAACTGTTAAGCGAACATCAAAGACAAAAGTATTTGGAATGTTGTCTACCATTTGTAAAGCCAGAAAACATTTGGTTTGGCATTGACACTAAAGGAAAAAAGAGATTTGAGATTTGTTGAGAATAAGCTTTCAAAACTGTTAAGCGAACATGAAAGATAAACGTATATGGAATGCCGCCTGCCTTTCGTAAGACGAGAAACATTTGTCTTGGCATGGACACTAAAGGAAAAAAAGTGCCGTTCACTTATGTTTCCTTACTCAAAGTCCTAGAAAATTCACTGGAAAACTCTTCTGGCGAGAGTAAGCCTGTCAATACGCCACACTCTAGAGAATACCTGGTCAACATGTTTTATGCAACAGCTTTAAAAAACCACTTGTACTTCCATGGTGATTCTAAGATGCTGTTTATACAGCTCTATACTGATCAGTCTGAGGTGTGTGACCTGCACGGCAGAAGAAGGGGAAAACAGAAATTAATGGCTGTATATTACAAAGTGTTGAATACTTCTATGGACATATAAAAACTTTCATCCATGCATTTAGCAGTCCTGGCTGAGGAAAATCTTGTTGCAAAGTATGGCCAAACGAAAACACTGGAACATCTTGCAAAAGATGTAGCACAACTAGAAACACATGGTTTACTGTAAATGGGGAAACCTGAGAGGGTCGGTGTTTATTGTAACGGGAGATAATCTTCCCCTGTACCGTTTCGGTTGTTTCAGATGTATTTTACGCCATGGCAGAATATGTCGTCACTGCATGGCACTCCACCACGAGATTGGCATCAAACGTAGGTCATATGACTTCCAGGAACGAACCCCAGCTTCGCACAACTACCACTTAAGCTTGCTTTCTCGTGGCGTCAGCAGCTTGCCTCTCTATGGGGTGCGCACTGAATGGGCTGTGCATTTTGTGGCTTCAGACCAACGGAACATCTTCCACCAGACTTGATGCAAGATCTGCATGAAGGGGTTATATTTCTGTTGCTGAAGGAAATTATTTCCTCATTTCTCAAGGAGTGCACTTTCAGCGTAGAGCTGGTAAACAGTGTCATTGCGTCGTATGTTTACAGTAAATGAAAAGTCTAATAAGCCAGAGGAAGTGTCAGCAAGTATGATGCGAAAAAATGGGGCATTCAAAGGAAGTGCCACTAAGCTATATTGTTTGTTTCGGAACATGCCCTTCTATGTAGGGGAGCGCATACCAAGAGACAACAAACTGTGGAAACTGTACCTTTTGTTCAGAAATATTGTCGATTTAGTCATGAGCAAACGAATTACAGTGGAACACGTTGTCTGCATTGAACGCTTCATCCTATGCTTTTCTGTAGATTTCAAAGAGGTATTCCCAACAGCACTTCCACTTTGCAAATTTCACTTTCCGATCCACTCTCCTAGGTACATTATTTTGTATGGGCCTCTTGTGCGGATTTGGTCAATGCGTTTTGAAGCCAAACAATGGTATTTTAAGGACCTTGCAAGGAAACTGTGAAGCTACAAGAGTATTAAACCTATTCTGGCACAGCGCCACCAGGCATACGAGGTGTATCTGCAATGTTGTCACAACGATTCTATGAATGCGACCACTAGAGGAAGCAAGCCCTTGTTTTATGATCATCTTCCTTGTGATGTGAAAAATGACATGTCTGGAAATTCAATGAACTTTTAAACCACTTTTTCTTTGTCTTCAATTAACTTTGGTGGCACTATATATGCAGTTGGCAGCGTTATGCTGACAGACTCGTCTTTAGACCTGCCAACTTTTACCATGATCAAAGCAATTTTTTCGTCGAGTCGGTATATTTTGCTCCACGTACAGATTCTTGACGCAGTTGAGTTTGATTAACATTTTCATGGGTATGTAATCGGAAGAATGCCCGAAACAAAGATTTTGAGTGATCTATCCAGTTATGAAATAGACGTTCTAACCTTTCATGATTTCGAAAGCAGGCACTTCGTTAGTGCACTTCATGCTCTGATATATCCACACCTCGGACACTGCTTTGTCCATGCATTTCATTTTGTCTTGTATTTATTGCAGTGAGTAATGCCTGAAGTACTTTGAGGCTATTATTTTCCTTTCTTTGGCTAGAGCATTTTTGATGTTTTTGGTTCATGTTTCTGTAATAATGTTAAAGTTATAATAATGTGTGCTGAAAAATTTGCGATAGTTTTTATTTGTTTGCTTAGTGCATTTAATTAACATGAATGTAGTGATGTTTTTGTGCGGATGTTATGACATCGTGTTTTGCGAGTCCTAAATTCTTATAATCAGGTAAGATTAGCGAAAACAGTAGCAGGCACCCTTAAAAGCAGCCACACTAGACTGTGTCATCGACTGAAAGCATACCTGCGAACCTGGTAAGATAAAAAATCGGAAGATTTTTTATCCGCGCCAAAGGAGAAAAAGGGGAAGGGGAATGTTCATTTTTCTTGATGTCAAATTCGTTTCTTGATGGCATATTCAGGCGTATAAGATCTCAAAAACTTCAGCAACAACCGCATTTAATTACTTTCATATTAAGGCTTCAAAAAAGAGGCGCGAAGCCCGCGCGTATCTTTGGTGCTTTTTCGAACCGATGTGGACCTCTATATCTGACCTGCCAGCATGCGAAATGTCTGCATCACATGCACACGTGGTGCAAAACCCGAACTTCTCCCCTTTCTTCTACGGCACGAAACCTGGGCACTTCCTGATACACGATCTCAAAAACACTTGGGAGTACTGTCGCGTCTTCGACACAGCCATATCACCGCGAAGCCGCCACGATGATGAAACGACGTAGTCACAACGCACCGTACGTGGCAGCTCGCTACACAAAAAGAAAGACAGGCGGCCAGTCTAAAATGGAAGTCAAATTCCGCGAACAAAGGCCAATGCGGCAAGGTTTCCGTTGGCGATACAATGTTGGCGGTATCCCGGCTTTGGATATGGATTCGTGGCCTCCTGAGAAACGACAGACGTCACTGCAACGTGGTAGCTGCTAATGATAGCCTGAAGATATCGCCGCCTCTCTTGGCGGCGCTATATATCGCTAATTGATTTTAATGGATATAGTATTATATATATTGCACATAAATTTTTCCCGTAACATTTCAGGCAAGATTCGTAAAGTCGTAAAACGGGTCAAAATTCGTATATTTTAGGAAAAATCGGAAGCGTTGGCATATATGCTGATAGCCACACACGGAGACAGAGATCGTTTCACTTACTAGTGTGATGTCGCAGGTGGCTGCCAGGTGCAAGGGGTTAAACCATGATAGCATAACAACCGTTCGTTTCTCCTGGCTAGGAGGCATCCTCAGTGCTGAATGGCAGCTTATATCTGTACCTTGACAAAAATGGCCAGTCTGCAGTCAGGGTGCTGGCTGACATGGAAACGTTACTTGGCTGTTGCTGACATGAGGTTGTATGTGTGAATTGCCTCAACCACTTTGCAACACTGCACACTGTATGTGCAGAGCGAAGCAATGCGTTTGCACACACAAAACGTCATGCACATTCAATCTTATTTAGTGCTTATAGACACAGAAGTGAATGCTTAGGAGCAGCTGCCTTCTTGTCTCTTCATGTATATGTCCATCTCATCCATCCTTCAAACATATTTTGGTTTTAAATGCTCGATTATCGGTCCATGCATCCTCTGTGCTTTTCTTCTTTTCGGTTCATGTCATTTCGCAGCTAGTGCTCCTTTTAGAATCGAAAGTGTGGCATTTGAGGGTAAAGTATATATGCATGCGTCATGAGCTGCTGAGATTGCAACTCGACACACCTTTGCACCCTTTAAACTGCAACACCCTTGCACCTGTGCACACTTGCAGGGTGCATGGGTACTTTGAAGGTGCGAATGTGTACATTGCACCCTTTTTCAAAAAAAGGAAAAGATGAGGGTGTAGAAAGGGTGCACCAAGGAGTATTGCATTGCACCCTGAAGGGTGCAAATTTTCTTACAGTGCACCCCTGCCTTATTACACACGTTTTCACTATTTCTAAATGAAGACGTATCACATATGAAATATTTTGGCAATAAATTCGGTGCATGACTAGTTTGAATATCTATAAAGAAGAGTCAAGATCATGAGCATAAAAACTGGGCTCATCCTCTTAATTTCAGTATCCACACTGGTATAGATAATAATCATTGATTTTTTGGTGGAAAGGAAATGGCGCAGTATCTGTCTCATATATCGTTGGACACTTGAACCGCGCCGTAAAGGAAGAGATAAAGGAGGGAGTGAAAGAAGAAAGAGAGCAATAGGTGCCGTAGTGGAGGGCTCCGGAATAATTTCGACCACTTGGGGATCTTTAACGTCCACTGACATCGCACAGCACACGGGCGCCTTTGCGTTTTTCCTCCATAAAAACGCAGCCGCCGCGGTCCGGGTAGAACCCGGGAACTCCGGATCAGTAGTCGAGTGCCCTAACCACTGAGCCACCGCGGCGGGTAACACTGGTATAGATAAACTTGCGATTTTAGTATTTTCGCCGCCTAATCCATGGACCATTGTATTTTAAATGGCAGGCAAATTCTGAATGTGACCTGTGCACTTGTAAGCGCATTATTCACTGCTAGTTCAGTAATTGATGGGGTATGGAGAATTGGGCCGAAAGAGCGGCTCTCAAGCGCGTGGTGTGACCTTCGATTTCAGTTTTTTCTATGAATAATGAAAAAGCACCCAAGGGCAAGTGCTGGCGTCCCAACTCGCCGCTTGCCTGCCACCGACAAAACTATCCGACAGGATTCTGCTCGCGTGGACCCATTGAAGAAGACGAAGAAAAGTTTCATACTGGCGCGAACGGCCGCTGCTGAAGAAGAGATGCTTCCCCCTCTGATGCTGCTGCTTCTGCAGCACACGGTAGCCGCATGGGTGAGCGACACCACGCTGCATCGCAGTAAAGCGTAAAAGTGTCGGAGAAAGGGCAGTTTGTCGAACGCCTTTAGAAGCACGTAGCAGGCTCATGGTCGCGGAAGAAGGCAGGAGGAAACCTGTGTTGTCAGACTCGGCGGATTCAGGACGCCGGAATCATAGGTGTAGTTCCCGCGATGGGTCGACCAAGGGTATGTTGGGTGTACCAAGAGTCTATCTAGATTGGTTGTCGGCCACGCCGCATAGTGTCGCCGATGGGTTAGTGACGTAGAGGCTAAAGGAAAGTGACTTTCAGTTGGGGTTGACGCAGCGAGCTATGGAAAAAAAACTGATAGTCATAATATTAAGAGACAAGAAGGTAGAGCTGATGAGGGAACAAATACGGTTTAACGATATCCTGGCCTGAGGCAAGAAGGAAATATGTGCAAGGCCAAGCATATAACCTCTATTAGCGTAATGGACCGGATCTACGAGAAGGCGGCGTATCAAGCGGCGGCAGAAAATCAGGTACATGGAAAGGATTAGGCATGGATTAGGAACGTTTCATCAATATGTCTCCTCTCCATGTCTCCTCTACTCTTCCAATTACCTGTCCAAGCTTATGTTTGCAATCCTCTCCTGTTCGCATGACATATGCTTTCCATTGGAATCTACTCAGATGCCCTAAGCGATCATCTCTTGTCTGCCGTCCACACCACGTGCCCTCCTAGACTTAAACTTTTGTCCCGTGACCATCTTTCGAAAATCATTCACACGATGGGCGAAACTGGTTCCTTCCTGACGCGGACACAGCACCACATGCCCTGACATCACAGGGTCCGCTCTATCCGCGGACGGCGCAAGCTTCGCAAGCCAAAAACGGGCGCGCGAGCTGCACACTGCTGCCTAAGCCGCAGGCTGTGCGCTTTCAGAAAGTCAACTCTTGACAGTACGCCCTCAACCAGGAGCGAGCTCCCGGAATGATCTCAAATGCTCGAGTATTTGCTTTTCTCTTTCGCTAGGATGGGGGCACTTTTGTGCGAATACTGCAGTGTGGCTGGCGCGCTTCCTTCACTTAGCCATTTCCTTTGTGCAGGTGTAGTTTTGGGGTGCCGCAATTGCCTCGCTAGGGAGGAAATTCAGAGGAGGAGAGCGGAAAGCAACGAGAGGGCAATGGCGTGACAGGGAGAGGGTTGCCACAAGTGGTTCCCCATCCGTCCGCACCGTCGTCCGGTATTGCTTTCCGTCATGTAGTGTTGTAGAGTTTTTGTAGTGCGCTCACACGGCGGCTGCGCTTAACGCACTGCATGTGGACCCCGACAGATGGTTTCAAGACCAAAGATCGAATATGCCGCCATCGTTTGGGACCCCCATGCAAAAAAGACATAAGAGAATTAGAAAAAATACAGAGACGTGCAGTACGTTTTGTATTTATATACTCAATAGAACTGATTCTCCATCTTCGTTAATGGCAGCAAATGATATTAAACCACTACACGTCACACGCAAGATAGCCCGCCTAGCCTTCCTCCACCAACTAATTCATGGAAAACTAGGCATTTCTCCAAACCTCTATGTGCAGTTTTCAGAAAAGCGTAGAAATCGTCGACATCATGATCACGCTTTAGCGCCATACTTCGCGTACATCAACGGTTTTCAATTTTCTTTTTTTCCGCGATCGATTGACGAATGGACGCCCTGCCTCTACGCGTGATATCGGCTGTGGATTTTGACAAGGCACCCTTAAGTTATATGTACTACATTTGAGATATATTATTTATTTATTGAATACTGCGGACATGCTGTATGTCTAAGCGGGACATGGAAATATGTACAGCCGAAAAGCAAAGCAACTACGATTGTACAAACAATATAGATGCCACAAAATAAACAATGCAAAAACACCATTGAAAATGCGGTTACAGTGCAGCTAATAAGCCAGCAGTGGATATATCAAGAATGATTGGAAAGCAACGGAGAGTTCTGCGGTAGAGCATTCCATTCAGAAACTGTTCTTGGAAAAAAAGAAAACTTGAAGGTGTGCGTGCAAAAATAGGTTCCAGGTTATGGGTGTGCTTGTGGCGAGAGGCTCGTCTAGAATCACTAGCGATGTTATTTTCGGGTCGAATACCAAGTCGAGAAAAGTATAATGAATGAAGGAAATTAAGACGGGCTTTGTTCTATCTGCAATGGTTCTAAGTCTGCAAGTTTCAGAATGACGCAAGGAGAGTCTAAGCGCCTGTAACGGTTGATATGTACTACATCAGACAATTTTATTGTTCTGTGTTTTACGATGCAGCTGCTCTTGTATTGAGTGAATGTACTTTCCTGCTTTCCCTGCCTGGACTCAAATGAGTGTCTGCAGTATTGTGGAAATAAAATAAAATAAATGGGTGACCTAGGGGGCGTGGGCGATGTTTATTTATTTATTTATTTGAACCTCAAAGGTCCCTGGCGGGACATTACATGAGGGGCGGGCGCAAGAGCGACGGATACAATGAATGTTACGTTGGAATCATGACGATGACATGGCTTCCTCGATGGCTGTCTTGAAATGGGAAGGATCAGAGATTAACGCTAAGTCGCAGGGAAGGTCATTCCAGTCGGGAGCTGCGTGCAAAAAATGTCTTCTTGAATGTAGTACAACGGGCACGATACGGGATGACGCTGTTTGGATGGCCTGTGCGGGGTGTTTGGCGTACTTGTAGAATGATCTTACTGTCACGGGGTGAACAATGGAAAAACCTGTGATAAAGGCAGTGACGTGAAATTCAGCGACGGGAAACGAGAGAAGAAAGTTGTAGTTGGAACTTCAAGGCGGATATGCTAGAGTATCGCGAGTAGTTTGAAAGAATAAAGCGAGTGGCACGATTCTGAACAAATTCAAGAGCTAAGATAAGGTTAGACTGATGGCGGTCAAATATTGCGCAAGCATATTCAAGTTTTGGTCCCACAAATGTTTTATAAGTTAGTAATTTTAAGGAAAAAGTTGCCGTGCGCAGGTTACGACGGAGATACCCAACTGCTCGATTAGATGACTTTATTATGTGGTTAATGTGGCAAGACCATGATAAGTCACTAGAAAGGTTAATACCAAGATACATTAAAGAGTGTGTGGAAATCATGGTAGTACAGTTAACCTTATAAGTGGGAGGAGTATAATTTCGGCGGTGGTGAAAAGAAAGTTGTACACTCTTTGTAGTATTTAGGGACATTACCGACGTAGTGCACTGTAGCAGAGCTGAGTCACTCTGACGTCACCCTGACAGTACCCTAGCATCGTGACCTATTACGCCAGGCTCCTGTCTGTTTATGAACCCCTTTCTTATCGGCAGTAAACGCTGTTCTTCACTGACTGCCGGCTTGCACACATGGTGGCAGCGGTTCCTAGACAGCATGTCGACGCCAACGTCTGTTCCGGCGACTCTTCTTCCGCCACCGAAGCCCTTGGACACACCAGGCAAGGCTTGGCTAGGATGGCAAACGTGGAAGAGTGAGTTCACATTGTTGTCTATCGCTACCCAGCTGAGCAAGCACAGCAAAGAAGTGCAGGCAGCCACACTGCTGGTGACGGTTGGTGAAGAAGCCAGAAAGGCGTACAGCACGTTCAAGTTTGAAGCAGGAGAAGACAAAAACGACGTCGGCGTCCTGCTAAAAAAGTTCGTAGATTTCTATAAGCCCGAAACCAACCAAACCTTTCACGAATTCCGCTTCGGCTCAAGAAACCAAAAGGAAGGCGAAACATTCGGTGAATGGCTCACAGAACGATGAATACTGGCAAAAAACTGCGAATTTGGAGAGCTTGAAGTCCGTATGCTGCGTAGCCGTATTATTTTGAGCATTCTCGACAGAACATTGCAGCAAAAGTTGGTCGCTGAGAACCCGTCCTATCAAAAGACGGTCGATATCTGCCGCGCCCTAGAACAAGGGAAAGAACAGTTCCGCGAGATAAGCGAAGCGGCAGGAACCAATCATGAAACAACAGTTTGTGTAGCAGCCGCTAAAAAAGACGTCTGCAATAGAGGCGGTTATCTGACGAAACGTAGCGGAATATGGCCCGCGAATGGTAAAACTTGCAAGAAATGCGGCAGGCGCAGCCACTTCGCACAAGTCTGCAAGTCGTTGCCGCATTCACGAGGCGCAATTCAGAGAAGAAAAGATTTCCGGGAGCTGCAGGCAGAAAAAGACGAGGATTGCTTCTTCGAATTTTTGACAATGCACACGCTCACTACAGACAACTGGAGTGCGATTGTGAACATTGAAAGCACACCAATGAAGTGCAAATTAGACAAGGGGGCAAACTGCTGCGTGATTTCAAGAAAGTACGTTAGACAACTATCCGATAAGCCAGACCTGGCCTACCTGGTCACGCTTACAGCATTTTTTGGGCACAAAACCACTTCCCGTAGGAAAGTACGGCTGTTGCTTTCCGCAAACTACAAAGATCACGAATAAACGTTTTTCATTGTGGAGCAGGACGTGCCTGCAACACTGAGTGGTACAGCAGCCCAACGTTTGGGGTTTATCAGCCGCTTGCAGAGCAATCAGCATTACCAACTCTACCCACCAGCATAGCCTTATGCAGAAGTCTTCAAAAGGCTCGGCCAGCTAAAAGACTTCGAGTTGGATATGAAGCTGAAGCCTGGTGCCGCAGGTGTCGTCGTGCCAGCTAGAAGAGTTCCAATAGCCCTTCAAGACAAGGTGAAACTAAAGCGCATGACAGAGCAATCCGTCATAAAAAAGGTAACTGAGCCTACTGACTGGTCTAGTCCCATGATAACAGTAGTGAAAAAGGACAAAGTACGCATTTCTTTCGATCCAACAGAACTGAACAAGTCGCTTTTGCGAAAAAACTATCCGATGCCGAAAATAGAGGACGTAGTTCCGCGATTTCCCGGGGCTGTGTTTTTTTCTACTATAGACGCCGCATCAGGATTTTGGCAGATTAAATTGGACAAGATAACCTCAAAACTCTGCACAATGAGCACGCCGTACGGCTGCTGCCGGTACCTTCGCATGCCTTCGGAATCGCAATTGCTCCAGAGATTTTCCAAGCAGCAATGCACAGCTTGTTGGAAGGATTACCATGCGTGGCGGTAGTTATGGACGACACATTTCTCGGAGGGAGAACTAAAGAGGAACATGACTACCACTTGACACTCCTGTTGACACACTGTGAAGTGAACAATCTTAGGCTGAACCAGAAGAAATGAGGGTTTTTGCAGCCCCAAGTGCGTTACCTGCGCCACATCTTCACTGCAGAAGGCCTACGAGTTGACGCACACAGTTCGAGATGTACTAATTTTGCTGACACTTCTTGATGCGCCGGGAGGGCGGAGGGATGTTCGCTGCGATCACAATCAGGACATTCTTGATCTTGAGGGGACACCGAAAGCAAACGATACAATGGACTTGCGTGATAGAGTGTGTTCAGTACATGGCCATGATATGGCGCCAACTTCAACGACTTTCCTGATTCTGTGGCTTTTTGAAGGCCAAGATGAACGATGTAGCGCCCATAGCGGAAGCCAACAAATCCACGTTGATGCGAACGACCCCCCGATTTCGCTGACACTTCTTGATGCGCCGCGAGTGCGAAGGGATGCTCACTGAGATCACAATCAGGACAATCTTCATCTTGAGGGGACACCGAAAGCAAACAGTACAATGGACCTTCGTTACAGAGTGCGGTCAGTACATGTCCATGATATGAAGCCAACCGCAACGTCTGTCCTGATGCCCTGGCTTTTTGAAGGCCAAGATGACGGATGTAGGGCACCTGGCGGAAGCTAACCAAGCTACGTTGATTAGAACGGCCCCCTCAATTTCGCTGACGCTTTTTGATGTGCCGGGAGGGCGCAGGGATGCTCGCTGGAATCACAATCAGGATATTCTTGATCTCGAGTGTACACCGAAAACAAAAAATACAATGAACCTCAGTGATAGAGTGTGGTCAGTACATGGGCATGATATGGACTCAACTGCAACGACTTTCCAGACTCCTTGGATTTTCGAAAGCCAAGATGAACGATGTAGCGCCCCTAGCGGAAGCCAACCAAGCTACGTTGATGACAATGGCCCCCTCGATTTCACTCTCCTTCTTGATGCGCCGAGAGGCCAAAAGTATACTCGCTGTGGTCACAATCAGGATAATCATGATCTTGAGGGGACACCGAAAGCAAACGATACATTAGACCTAATTGACAGAGTGTGGTCAGTACACGCACATGGTAAGGCGCAAACTGCAACGACCTTCAAGATTCCGTGGTTTTTAAGGCCAACATGAACGATATAGCGCCCATAGCGGACGCCAACCGAGCTACGTTGATGAGAATGGCCCCCTCAATTTCGCTGACACTTCTTGATGTGCCGGGAGGGCGAAGAGATGCTCGCTGCGATCACAATCAGGGTAATCTTGATCTTGAGAGGACACCGAAGGCACACGATGCAAAAGACATGCGTGAGAGTGTGGTCAGTATATGGCCATGATATGCCGCCAACTGCGACGACGGTCCGGATTCCGTGGTTTTTTGAAGGCCAAGATGAACGATCTAGCGCCCCTAGTAGAAGCCAACCAAGCCACATTGATGAGAACGACCCCCTCAATTTCCTTGACACTCCTTGATGCGCCGGGAGGGCGAAGGTATGCTCGCTGCGATCACAATCAGAACAATCTTAATCTTGAGTGGACACCGAAGGCAAACGATGCAATAGACCGGCGTGACAGAGTGTGGTCAGTACATGGCCATGATATGCCGCCAACTGCGACGACTGTGCGTATTTCGTGGCTTTTTAAGGCAAAGATGAACGATCTAACGCCCCTAGCAGAAGGCAACCAAGCCACATTGATGAGAAGGGCCCCCTCGATTTCGCTGACACTTCTTGTTGCGCCGGGAGGGCGAAGAGATGCTCGCTTCGATCACAATCAGAACAATCTTGATCTTGAAGGGACGCCGAAAGCAAACGATACAATGGACCTGCGTGACAGAGAGTGGTCAGTACATGGCCATGATATGGCGCCAACTGCAACGACTTTCCGTACTCTGTGGAGTATTGAATGCCAAGATGAACAATGTAGCGCCAGTTGCAGAAGCCAACAAAGCCACGTTGATGATAATGGCCCTCACGATTTCGCTGACACTTCTTGATGCGCCGGGAAGGCGAAAGGATTCTCGCGTTGATAACAATCACGACCATCTTGATCTACAGGGAACAACCGCAATCAACGAATCAATGGACCTGCGTGACAAAGTATGGTCAGTACATTGTCTTGATATGACGCCAACTACAACGACAGTCCGGATTCCGTGGCTTTTTAAAGGCCAAGATAAACAATGTAGCGCCCCTTGCAGAAGCCAGCCAAGCTACTGTTGATGAGAATGGCCCCCTCGACTTCGCTGACAATTCTTGATGCGCCGGGAAGGCGACGGCATGCCCGCTTCTACCACAATCAGGGCGATCTTGATCTTGAGGGGACACCGAAGGCAAACGATGCATTATACCTGCGTGACAGTGTGGTCAGTACCTGGCCATGGTATGCTGCCAACTGCAACGACTGTCCGGAATCCGTGGCATCTCGGAGGCCAAAATGAACGATGTAGGGTCCCTGGCGGAAGCTAACCAAGCTACGTTGATTAGAATGGCCCCCTCGATTTCGCTGACACTTCTTGTTGTGCCGGGAGGGCGAAGAGATGCTCGCTGCAGTCACAATCAGGATATTCTTGATCTCGAGGGGACGCCGAAAGTTAACAATACAATGGACATGCATGAAGAGTGCGGTCAATACATGGCCATAATATGTAACCAACTGCAACGATTTTTCCGGACTCCGTTGCTTTTTGAAGGCCAAGTTTAACGATGTAGCGCCCCTAGCAGAAGCCAACCAAGCTACGTTAATGAAAATGGACCCCTCGATTTTGCTGACACTTCTTGATGCGCCGGGAGGGCGAAGGGATGCTCGCTGCGATCAGAATTAAGGACATTGTTGATCTTGAGGGGACACCGATAGCAAACTATACAATGGACCTAAATGACGGAGTGGTCAGTACATGACCATGATATGGCGCCAACTGCAACGACTGTCCGGATTCCGTGGCATCTTGAAGACCAAAATTAACCTTTTAGCGCCCCTAGCGGAAGCCAACCAAGCTACGTTGATGAGAATGGACCCCTTGATTTTGCTGACATTTCTTGATGCGCCGGGAGGGCCAAGGCATGCCGCTGCGATAACAATCAGGATATTCTTGATCTCGAGGGGACGCCGAAAGCAAACGATACAATGGACCTGCGTGATAGAGTGTGGTCAGTACATTGCCATGATATGGCGCCAACTTCAACCACTTTCCTGATTCTATGGCTTTTTGAAGGCCAAGATGAAGGATGTAGCGCCCCTAGCGAAAGCCAACAAATCCACGTTGATGCGAACGGCCCCCCGATTTCGCTGAGACTTCTTGATGCGCCGCGAGTGCGAAGGGATGCTCACTGAGATCACAATCAGGACAATCTTCATCTTGAGGGGACACCGAAAGCAAACAGTACAATGGACCTTCGTTGCAGAGTGCGGTCTGTACATGGCCATGATATGGAGCCAACTGCAACGTCTGTTCCGATGCCCTGGCTTTTTGAAGGCCAAGTTGAACGATGTAGGGCACCTGGCTGAAGCTAACCAGTCTACGTTGATTAGAATGGCCCCCTCGATTTCTTTGACACTTTCTGATGCGCCGGGAGGCAGAAGGAATGCTCGACGCAATCATAATCAAGGTATTATTGATCTCGAGGGTACACCGAAAGCAAAAAATACAATGGACCTGCGTGACAGAGTGCGTTCAGTTCAAGGCCATAATATGGAGCCAACTGCAACGATTTCCCACATTCCGTTGCTTTTTTAGGCCAAGTTGAACGATCTAGCGCCCCTAGTGGAAGCCAACAAATCCACGTTGATGCGAACGGCCCCTCGATTTCGCTGACACTTCTTGATGTGCCGGGAGGGCGAAGGGCTGGTCACTGCGATCACAATCACGACAATCTTGATCTTGAGGAGACACCGAAAGCAAACAATACAATGGACCTAAGTGAGAGAGTGTGGTCAGTACATGGCGATGATATGGCGCCAACTGCACCGACTTTCCGGATGCCGTGGCTTTTGAATGCCAAGATGAACGATGTAGCGCCCATAGCGGAAGCCAACCAAGCTACGTTGATGAGAATGGTCCCCTCGATTTCGCTGACACTTCTTGATGCACCTGCAGGGCGAAGGAATGCTCACTGCGATCACAATCAGGATAATCTTGATCTTGAGGGGACACAGAAAGAAAACAATACAATGGACTTCAGTGACAGAGTGTGCTCAGTAGATGGCCATAATAAGACGCCAACTAAAACGACTTTCAAGATTCCGTGGCTTATTAAGGCCAAGATAAACGATGTAGCGCCCATAGCGGAAGCCAACCAAGCTACGTTGATGAGAACGGCCCCCTCGATTTCGCTGGCATTTCTTGATGCGCCGGAGGGCAACGGGATGCTCGCTGCGATCAGAATCAGGGTAATCTTTATCTTCGGGAAACACCGACGGCAAACGATGCAAGAGACCGGCGTGACAGAGTGTGGTCAGTACATGGCCATGATATGCCGCCAACTGCGACGACTGTGCGTATTCCGTGGCTTTTTGAAGGCAAAGATGAACGATCTAACGCCCCTAGCAGAAGGCAACCAAGCCCCATTGATGAGAACGGCCACCTCGATTTCGCTGAAACTTCTTGATGCGCCGGGAGGGCGAAGGGATGCTCATTGCGATCACAATCAGGACAATCTTGGCCTTGAGGGGACACCGAAAGCAAACCATACAATGGACCTAAGTGACAGATTGTGGTCAGTACATGGCGATGATATGGCTCCAACTGCAACGAATTTCCGGATTCCGTGGCTTTTTGAAGGTCAAGATGAACGATGTTGCGCCCCTAGCAGAAGCCAACCAAGCCACGTTGATGAGAACGTCCCCTCGATTTCATTTCATTCCATTTCATTTATTTAATCCTTAAAGACCCGAATGCATTACATAAGGGTGGGCTTACAAGTGGTTTTGTGTATATGCACTCATGATGAAAACATAGGCGCAATGAACTTATCACTGGAACTGTAAACAATAAAAAAAGGATAAAATAAGGAGGATCAAGCGGTTACAAAAAAGGTAAGCTTAAAAAATGAAAAAAAAACACACAAAAATATAGAAAAAAGTACAGGGCATTTAAAGGTTCACGTATTCTGAAAATGGCTAGTGAGTTTCGCACGAATTGTTTCGCGATCGTTGCATGAAACTATGTCGTTTGACAGTGCATTCCAATGGGTTATTGCGTTAGGAAAAAAGACTGCTCATTGCTATGTACGGCTCTTGATGCTGGCTATGGGGTGGTTGTGGCTGATGCGAATGGAAGTTCGGACCGGTGGTTTCAGCAGGGGGTGCTTTGACGTCGGATGGTAGAAAAAGCTGTGTAGTAGGCAAATGCGTGAAATAATGCGTCGTGACTTAAGTGTGGGGAAGGAGATAGAACATTTGAGTGCAGTGATGCTAATTTATTTTGTGTATTGAGAGGTGATAAAACGGGTCGCGCGGTTTTTGACGGCCTGAAGTTCGGCGGTGAGGTAGACTTGAGAGGGATGCCAGGTGGATGATGCAAATTCAAGTTTGGGACGAACAAATGTTATGTAAGCAGGTTTTTTTTTTACTTCGGGAGATGCTGACTTGAGGTTACATCGTAGATAACCTAAGACACGGGAGGCATCGGAACATATTCTTTGGACATGGTTTACCCTAGATAGTGAAGATGTCAGATGCAATCCGAGATACTTATATGACGTTGTTGGGACAATCGGGACTTTCAAGATTCCGTGGCTTTTTAAGGCCAAAATGAACGATATAGCGCCCCTAGCGGAAGCCAACCAAGCTACGTTGATGAGAACGGCCCCCTCGATTTCCCTGACATTTCTTGATGCGACGTGAGGGCGACGGGATGCTCGCTGCGATTAGAATCAGGGTAATCTTCATCTTGAGGGGACACCGAAGGCAAACGATGCAATAGACCGGCGTGACAGAGTGTGGTCAGTACATGGCCATGATATGCCGCCTACTGCGACGACTGTGCGTATTCCGTGGCTTTTTGAAGGCAAAGATGAACGATCTAACGCCCCTAGCAGAAGGCAACAAATCCACGTTGATGCGAACGACCCCTCGATTTCGCTAGCACTTCTTGATGCGCCGGGAGGGCGAAGCGATGCTCACTGCGAACACAATCAGGGCAATCTTGATCTTGAGGGGACACCGAAAGCAAACAATACAATGGACCTTCGTTACAGAGTGCGGTCTGTACATGGCCATGATATGGAGCCAACTGCGACGTCTGTTCTGATGCCCTGGCTTTTTGAAGGCCAAGATGAACGATGTAGGGCACCTGGCTGAAGCTTACCAAGCTACGTTGATTAGAATGGCCCCCTCGATTTCTTTGACACTTTTTGATGCGCCGGGAGGGCGAAGGGATGCTCGATGCAATCATAATCAAGGTATTCTTGATCTCGAGGGTACACCGAAAGCAAAAAATACAATGGACCTGCGTGACAGAGTGCGTTCAGTTCAAGGCCATAATATGGAGCCAACTGCAACGATTTCCCACATTCCGTTGCTTTTTTAGGCCAAGTTGAACGATCTAGCGCCCCTAGTGGAAGCCAACAAATCCACGTTGATGCGAACGGCCCCTCGATTTCGCTGACACTTCTTGATGTGCCGGGAGGGCGAAGGGATGGTCACTGCGATCACAATCACGACAATCTTGATCTTGAGGAGACACCGAAAGCAAACAATGCAATGGAGCTAAGTGAGAGAGTGTGGTCAGTACATGGCGATGATATGGCGCCAACTGCACCGACTTTCCGGATGCCGTGGCTTTTGAATGCCAAGATGAACGATGTAGCGCCCATAGCGGAAGCCAACCAAGCTACGTTGATGAGAATGGTCCCCTCGATTTCGCTGACACTTCTTGATGCACCTGCAGGGCGAAGGGATGCTCACTGCGATCACAATCAGGATAATCTTGATCTTGAGGGGACACAGAAAGAAAGCAATACAATGGACTTCAGTGACAGAGTGTGCTCAGTACATGGCCATAATAAGACGCCAACTAAAACGACTTTCAAAATTCCGTGGCTTATTAAGGCCAAGATAAACGATGTAGTGCACATAGCGGAAGCCAACCAAGCTACGTTGATGAGAACGGCCCCCTCGATTTCGCTGGCATTTCTTGATGCGCCGGGAGGGCGACGGGATGCTCGCTGCGATCAGAATCAGGGTAATCTTTATCTTCAGGAAACACCGACGGCAAACGATGCAATAGACCGGCGTGACAGAGTGTGGTCAGTACATGGCCATGATATGCCGCCAACTGCGACGACTGTGCGTATTCCGTGGCTTTTTGAAGGCAAAGATGAACGATCTAACGCCCCTAGCAGAAGGCAACCAAGCCACATTGATGAGAACGGCCACCTCGATTTCGCTGAAACTTCTTGATGCGCCGGGAGGGCGAAGGGATGCTCATTGCGATCACAATCAGGACAATCTTGGCCTTGAGGGGACACCGAAAGCAAACCATACAATGGACCTAAGTGACAGATTGTGGTCAGTACATGGCGATGATATGGCTCCAACTGCAACGAATTTCCGGATTCCGTGGCTTTTTGAAGGTCAAGATGAACGATGTTGCGCCCCTAGCAGAAGCCAACCAAGCCACGTTGATGAGAACGTCCCCTCGATTTCATTTCATTCCATTTCATTTATTTAATCCTTAAAGACCCGAATGCATTACATAAGGAGGGGGCTTACAAGTGGTTTTGTGTATATGCACTCATTATGAAAACATAGGCGCAATCAACTTATCATTGGAACTGTAAACAGTAAAAAAGGATAAAATAAGGAGGATCAGGCGGTGAGAAAAATGGTAAGCAAAAAAATGAAAAAACACAAATATACAGGAAAAAAAAAGTACAGGACATCTAAAGGTTCACGTGTTCTGAAAATGGCTAGTGAGTTTCGCGCGAATTGTTTTGCGATCGTTGCATGAAACTCTGTCGTTTGACAGTGCATTCCAATGGGTTATTGCGTTAGGAAAAAAAACTGCTCATTGCTAAGTACGGCTCTTGATGCTGGCTATGGGGTGGTTGTGGCTGATGCGAATGGAAGTTCGGATCGGTGGTTTCAGCATGGAGTGCTTTGACGTCGGATGGTAGAAAAAGCTGTGTAGTAGGCAAAGGCGTGAAATAATGCGGCGTGACTTAAGTGTGGGGAAGGATATAGAACGTTTGAGTGCAGTGATGCTAATTTCTTTTGTGTATTGAGAGGTGATAAAACGGGTCGCGCGGTTTTTGATGGCCTGAAGTTCGGCGGTGAGGTAGGCTTGAGAGGGATGCCAGATGGATGATGCAAATTCAAGTTTGGGATGAACAAATTTTATGTAAGCAGGTTTTTTTTTACTTCGGGAGATGCTGACTTGAGGTTACATCGTAGATAACCTAAGACAAGGGAGGCATCAGAACATATTCTTTGGACATGGTTTACCCTAGATAGTGAAGATTTCAGATGCAATCCGAGATACTTATCTGACGTTGTTGGGACAATCAGGACTGAGTTAATATTGTATGAATGGTGAATAACTGCGCGTTTGCGAGAGAACGACAACAGTTTGCATTTATCAAGGTTTAAAGTTATCAGCCATGTTTCGCACAATGTGGCTATTGTGTCGATATCTTTTCGTAGCAGGTGACTATCGGTGGGAAACGAAGGGGTCTGGATATTACACAGTCATCCGCGAAAAGTCTTAATTTGGTGCTTGTGTTTAATGGAAGATCGTTGATGTAAATGAGGAATAGCAGTGGGGTTAAGCCGGCACCCAGGGGGACACCTGATGATACATCTGTAAGGAATTAGCGGTAGCCATTGCATGAAGTGAATTGCATGAGCCCATTTAAGAAATGATCAATCCAGGTTATAAGGTTATGAGGAATGCCTAGGGAGGAGAGTTTTACGAGCAGGTGCGAATAAGAAACACGGTCGAATGTTTTGGAAAAGTCTAAGGAAATGGCGTCTGTTTTAAGGTTATTGTCCATAAAGCGTCGGATGTCTTGAGTGAATTCGGTCAACTGTGTTTCACAGGAATAGTGTTTTCGAAAACCGTGTTGGTGGGGATAAAAGAGGTTAATTGAATCTAGATGGCTCTTTAAGTTTGACGATATCACATTTTTAAGTAATTTTGAAGGAATGCTGGTCAACGAAATGGAACGATAGATGGAAGGATTTGTGCGGTCACCTTTCCTAAATATTGGAATGATTTCAGCTATCTTCCAGTCATCGGGTACTACTCCGGATTCCAATGATTGGGTAACAAATTAGATGCAGGATTAGGTTGAGACTGAACTAGTTTATTTCAGGAGTTTACCATTTCTATTATCGGAGCAAGCTGATGATGAAGATTTGAGAGAACTGATTAGGTTCGCAATTCCTGCCGGTGTGACTGTGACTTGTGGCATGTGTATTGCAGCGATGGCTGGCAAAAAATTTTGACTGCTAGTTGCTGAAGAGAGCACTGAACAGAAGTAATTTTTAAGAACTGCCGCGTACTTATTACTCTCAATGGGCTCACGGTCAGCGTCAAGAAGCTCAATTATACGGGATCGCAGTTTGGGGGGGGGGGGGGGAGAGAATACGCCAGAATTTATTAGGGTTTGTTTGGAGGATAGAATGTAAGTCGGAAGAAAAAACTTTAATTTGGCGGAGGCAAATTTTTTATTGTATTGTTTAGCAGATTGATGGTATCGCTCCCAAGTTTCAGACAGGTTATGCAAGTTACCCTTACGATAAAGACGCTTTTTTCTATTAAGAAGCCTTTTCAGGTCTCTGTTGAACCATTCGTTGTTGCAATCGGAGTTTGCAAGGAAGGACGGGAAGTGTGCGTTTTTCAAGGTCAGCATTGTAGTTTTAAAAAGTTCTGAGTTGGCACTGACCGAGCGAGAAGAATAGGATTGAACAAAAGAGTTAGAAATTCTGATAATGCGAGGTTGATGGCATCGAAATTAGCCCTTTTGTAGTCGGTTATTAACTTTTTCGTTGCGGACCGCAATGTGATGGGCAGTTATAGGCGGATGTAAATTAGGTTGTGATCACTAATGGCTGGTAATATGGTTATGCCTTTAACAACATCGGAGGACGTTGTCAGAAGTAGCACAAGAATGTTACATCCTTTTGTAGGCCATGTAATGACTTGGTGTAGGTTTTAGTCAAGTGTTAGATCAACGAAGCGTTTTGATTCGTTGGAAGGTGATCTATTAGGCACTGACAGTAAGGGCCCCCTAATGTTCGGGAAGTTATTGCCGCCGAATAAATAGATGGCAGAATTTGGAAAGTTATCTTTGATGTTGTTCAAAGCACGGCACAGCGCGTCACAGAAGGATAAATCACTATCAGGTGGCCGAAACATTTTGATGCGCCGAAAGGCAAAGGGATGCTCGCTGCGATCACAATAAGGACTATCTTGATCTTGAGAGGGCACCGAAAGCAAACGATACAAAGGACCTGCGTGACAGATTGTGGTAAGTACATGGCCATGGTACGACGCCAACTGCAACGACTTTACGAATTCTGTGGAATATTGAATGCCAAGATGAACAATGTAGCACCCCTAGCAGAAGCCAACAAAGCCTCGTTGATGAGAACGGCCCAATCGATTTCGCTGACACTTCTTGATGCCCCGGGAGGGCGAAGGGATGCTCGCTGCTACCACCGTCAGGGGATCTTGATCTTTAGGGGACACCGAAGGCAAACGATGCATTAGACCTGCTTGATAGAGTGTGGTCAGTACAGGGCCATGATATGCCAGGAACTGCAACGACTCTCCGGGTTTCTTGGGTTTTTAAAGGCCAAGATGAACGATGTAGCAAACCTAGCGGAAGCCACCCAAGCTACATTGATGAGAACGACCCCCTCGATTTCGCTGACACTTCTTGATTCGCCGGGAGGGCTAAGGGATGCGCGCTGCGATCACAATCAGGACAATATTGATCTCGAGGGGACACCGAAGGCAAAGGATGCAATAGACCTGCGTGGCAGATTGTGGTCAGTACATATCCATGATATGGCCACCAGCTGCAACGACTGTCCGGATTCCGTGACTTTTTGAAGGCCACGATGAACAATGTAGCGAGCCTAGTGGAAGTCGACCAAGCTACGTTGATGAGAATGGCCCCCTTGATTTCGCTGACACTTCTTGATGCGCCGGGGTGGCGAAGGGGTGCTCGCTGCGATCACAATCAGGACAATCTTGATTTTGAGGGGACACCGAAGGCAAACGATGCAATAGACCTGCGTGACAGAGCGCGGTCAGTACATGGCCATGATAAGGTGCCAACTGCAACGGCTGTCGGATTCTGTGACTTTCTGAAGGCCAAGATGAACAATGTAGCGCCCCCAGTAGAAGCCAACCAATCCACGTTCATGAGAACGGCCCCCTCGATTTTGCTGACACTTCTTGATGCGCCAGGAGCGCGAAGGGCTGCTCGCTGCGATCACAATTAGGACAATCGTGATCTTGAGGGGACACCGAAAGCAAACGATACTATGGGCCTGCGTGATAGAGTGTGGTCAGTGCATGGCCATGATATGGCGCCAAGTGCAACGACTTTCCGGATTCCCTGGCTTTTTGAAGGCCATGATGAACGCTGTAGCACCCCTACTGGAAGCCAACAAAACCACGTTGATGAGAAAGGCCCCCTCGATTTAACTGACACTTCTTGATGCGCAGAGAGGGTAATGGGATGCTCGCTGCGATCACAATCAGGACAATCTTGATCTTGAAGGGGCTCCGAAAGCAAACGATATAATGGACCTGCGTGACAGTTTGTGGTCAGTACGTGGCCATAATATGGCACCAGCTGCAACGACTGTCCAGATTCCGTGGCGTTTTGAAGGCCAAGATGAACGATGTTGCGCCCATAGCCGAAGCCAAAAAAGCCACGTTGATGAGAACGGCCCCTCAATTTCGCTGACACTTTTTGATGCGCCGGAAAGTGAAGGCATGCTCGCTGCTACCACAGTCAGGGCGATCTTGATTTTGATGGGACACCGAAGGCAAACGAAACAATAGACCTGCGTGAGAGAGTGTGGTCACCACGTGGCCATGATATGCCGCCAACTGCGACTGTCCGGATTCCGTGGCTTTTTGATGGCCAAGATGATCGCTGTAGCGCCCGTAGTGGTAGCCAACTAAGCTACGTTGGTGAGAATGCCCCCTCGATTTCGCTGACACCTCTTGATGCGCCGTGATGGCGAAGAGATGCTCGCTGCGATCACGATCAGGACAAACTTGATCTTGAGGGGACACCGTAAGCAAACGACACAATGGACCTAAGTGACAGAGTGTGGTCAGTACGTGACCACGATATGGCGCAAACTGCGACGACTGTCCGGATTCTGTGGCATCTTGAAGGCCAAAATGAACGATGTAACGCCCCTAGCGGAAGTCAACCAAGCTACATTGACGACGTCGTTCTCCCGGAAGGGACGGCGGGAGAGGCGGCATGCGGCGCGGGGCTGCAAATGAGCCGTGGCAGACGCGGCTGTGCTTGACTGAGCCAACGACGCCGGAATGCTCGTGTTTCGAAAACGACCTCGTCTTACCCTAAGTGCTTTTCCTTATTGGTTTAACCTTCTTTAAAGTGCAGTGGCAGCCTTTCGTTCTCACGGAGCGCCGTGAAGTGCAGGTGACTGATGTTCGACGCCGCTTGGGGCCCCATTTGGGCTTTTCATCTCTGCCGCAGGAAAAATACGGACCATTACTTGCCAGAATTGGCGAGAGTGTGTTGTTGGGGACGTATTGGAAGGTGGATCGTAAAGACTGCACACGTTATCGATATAAAAGTGAGATGACGCATTTTTAGTGAACTAAATTCCCGAACTAGCGACCTGGGGACCTGAGACCCTATTTGTGCACCTATCTGGCATGTGATCAGGCAGCTCCTGATTCACTCTAGAACTCTGTAAATATGTAAATAAACTATTTTCAGTTTCTTCACCACCTCGAAGAGCATCTCGTTTCTACATCAGCCCTTAACAGCAGTCTCCCGATCCAGATCCTATGGACATCGACCTTGACGAGAGACGGCCCAGGCGAACCAAGGGCCCGAAGCTAACTCCTGGTGGCAGCGGTCGGATCGAAGCGCAATCTCCCAAAATTGGTGGCCTGCTCTGAGATAGAAGTCCCATCTCTAACAA
This sequence comes from Amblyomma americanum, assembly GCF_052857255.1. NCBI lineage: Eukaryota > Metazoa > Arthropoda > Arachnida > Ixodida > Ixodidae > Amblyomma > Amblyomma americanum. The sequence continues at coordinate 149,198,003 of NC_135502.1, read as the reverse complement.
TGCCAAAATACAAACTATGAAGCATTTTGACGCAGCAGACAGCCCATGTATTGTGTTTTTTCTGGAAGATGCCTGGTCATCGATTTGTGAGGATGACGTAAATGCGTTGTGGGCGAGTCCTAAATACTTCTGCGATTTCTGCGTGTGAAACTTTGTACCGTAAAACATAAAGATACTAGGTTTTACAAACCCTTGGCTAACCCGAGAACTAATACAAATAAAACAAAAGTCAAGCGCTGCAGGAAGAAAAAGAAAGTGGGCTCGGCGAGGCGGCGGGGATCATGTCACTAACGCAAAGATTCCTTTGGGTTACAGGCGCGAAAACAGACAGACCACAAGGTAGAAAAAACGGGACTTGTGGTCTGTCTGTTTTCGCGCCTGTAACCCAAAGATGTACCAACTTTCCCAGCAAGACGTTCTTTTAAGCAAACATTCCTGCTTACTGTCCAGGTTTCCCTGTTTGCCACAGGGTTTTTAAGCACGTGTCGCCACATGGGATCGTATAACAGCAAAGACGGCTCCGCCGGTGAAAGCTGCCCTTTACCGGATCAGGACTCCTGCCTGAGTTGCGCAGCGTTCCACTTCAGGATTTTGCGCATGAGCGACGTCTCCAGCATGGGTTATAAAAGATTTTCCCCAGCGTTACTTCACGAGTGGGCTCAGCGAGGAGGCGGGGATATTGTCGCTTACGCAGATTCCTGCTTACTGTCCAGTTTAGTAGTGTTTGTTCGTACAGAAGTGACGAAAGGTGTTTTGTCGTTATGCCGAGCCCACATATGGCTTTGACCCTTTCCTATGAGCGTTTCTGTACACCGATGCTATTGCTTTGCGGAGACATTGAGCAAAACCCTGGTCCAGATCCCTCTGTCACGGAAATTCTTCATCAACTTGTTATAGGCCAGCAAGCCATACGCAGTGACTTGGCCAATGTTATCAGTAGCATAGAACAGACAGAAAATCTCTTGCGAACATTGGTGTGCGCGTGAACGAACTCGAGGGAAACGTGAAGATAATAGCCGCCAAGACGAAGGAAATAGATGGCCTACATGAAAGCTTAGCAGCAGTCCAAGCATCGTTAAAACCACAGAGTGCAAGGTTGGTTGATCAAGAAGATAGAAGTCGCAGGAGCAATTTGATTGTGCTTGGCATTAAAAAAGAAGAAAACGAGACTGCAGAAATATTGCGCTAAAAGTTGATCGACGAAGTTTTCTACGATAAACTTTGACTTACGTGTACTTCTGTTGAACGGATTCACAGGTTGGGTCACCGAGGTGCGAATTCAAAAGTTATCTTATAATTTCAGGATTGCTTAGAAAAACAACAGGTTTAGAGCAGTGTTGGAAAGCTAAAGGGGACCGGAATGCCTATCCAAAACGATTATTCTGCGGTGACAGTTAAAAGGCGTAAATTACTTTGGCTTAGCGCAAAAAATGAAGTTGATAGTGGCAAAAAGGTTTCCCTTTTGCATGACATACTGCGTATTAATAACACCTACTACGTGTGGGATAATACTTCGAATTCACGTGTTCTAGTGCCTGTAAGAGGAGGCGAGACTTCTGAACGATAGCGGTTGCAGGCCCAAGCACATGATCTATGCATGTTGTCCCTCAACGCCAAAAGTATTAAGAATAAAACTGACGCTCTTGCACTACTACTACTTTCTTACGAGCCACGCGTTCTTGTTCTTTCAGAAACGTGGTTGCATGGTAAAATAAGTAATGACGAGATTATTCCCACTGGCTATCACATCTTTATAAGGGATCGCAGTTCAAGGGGCGGGGGTGTCGCAGTAATTGTGAAGTCATTTTTGCGGGTCACTTTCCTCGACCAAATTCCTGATCATGAAAGTCTGTTTTTAAATGTGTCGTGTTTGGGTTTGACCTTTTTATTATGTGCAGTTTATTGAGCTCCTGACGCTAAAATCGCATTTCCTGAGAGCTTATATGATAACCTGCTAGCCAAGCGTGAAACTAATGTGATTGTGACAGGGGATATCAATTTACCAGGCTTGGACTGGGGGAGTTTAGTTTACGGGACCTGTGTTTATCATGATGTGATTATGGACATTATGTTAGCCTTAAACCTTAACCAAATTATGTGTGACTGCACCCGTAAAAATGGTCTGTTTAATTTGTTTTTATCAGTGATTTGTTCCCTAATGGTGAATTTAGTTCCATAGTATTAACGAGGGGGTAGCAGCTATAGTAATTAGGCTGAATAGGAGGTACAAGCTGAAACTGGTGCGGGCCTACGCACCCACATTCAGCCATAATGACCAGACCGTTGAAAGTTTCTATGAGGACGTAGAATCGGCAATGAATAAAGTAAAATCGCAGTACACTGTGCTGATGGGCGATTTCAATGCGAAGATGGGCAAGAAGCAGGCTGACGGCCTCGCGGTAGGTGACTACGGGATAGGCTCTAGAAATAGCAGGGGAGAGTTATTAGTCGAATTCGCGGATAGAAATAATTTATTGATCATGAATACCTTTTTCCGCAAACGAGAAAACAGGAAGTGGACCTGGAAAAGCCCCAATGGTGAGATTAAAAATGAAATCGACTTCATACTATGCGCTAAACCTGGCATCATTCAGGATGTGGCCGTCCACGGAAAGGTGCGTTGTAGCGATCACAGAATGGTAAGGTCTCGAATTAGATTCGACTTGAAGAGGGAACGGAAGAAGCTAGCGAAGAGGAAGACCATTAATGAGTTAGCCGAAAGAGGGAAAGCACAGGAGTTTAGGATAGCGCTCCAAAACAGATATTCGGCTTTAACTGAGGAAGACGATCTTGATGTTCATACAATGCACGATAATCTGACATCAATAATTACGGAGTGCGCAGTAGAAGTAGGCGGCAGGACAGTTCGACAGGATACCGGAAAGCTATATCAGGTGACGAAAGACATCATTAAGAAGCGCCAAAGCATGAGGGCGTCTAACCCTACCCACAGATTTGAACTAACAGAGCTATCAAAGATAATAAATAAGCGCAAGCCGGCCGACATAAGGAAGTTTATTATGGAGAGAATCGAGCATGCTCTAAAGAAAGAAGGTAGCCAAAACGCAGTGAAGAGGAAACTAGGCATAGGTAAAAACCAGATGTATGCATTAAGAGACAAGCAGGGCTATGTCATTAGCAATATGGATAAGATAGTTAACGTAGCCGAAGAGTTCTACGCAGACCTGAACAGTAGTCAATGTAATCAGAGCGTCAATGTGAAAGACAGCAGTGCACAGCAATGCGTCATCCCGCCAGTAACGAAAGATGAAATAGAGAAAGCCTTAGAAGCAATGAAAAAAGGAAAAGCAGATCGGGAGGATCAGGTAACAGCAGATCTGTTCAAGGATGGACGGGACATCGTCCTAGAAAAACTAGCCGCCCTGTATACGCAATGCCTTATGACCTCGACTGTACCAGAAGCTTGGAAGAATGCAAACATTCTCTTAATTCATAAGAAGGCAGACGCCAAGGACTTTAAAAATTACTGTCCGATCAGCTTACTATTCGTTGCCTAAAAAGTATTTACTAAGGGAATCGCTAATAGAGTCAGGGCAACGTTAGACTTTAATCAACCAAATGATCAGGCAGGGTTTCGTAAAGGATATTCCACAACAGATCACATTCACACTGTCAATGAGGTAATAGAGAAATGCGCAGAATATAACCAACCTCTCTATATAGCTTTCATTGATTACGAGAAAGCATTCGACTTGGTAGAAACCTCAGCCGTCATACGGGCATTTCGTAATCAGGGGGTAGAAGAGTCTTATGTCAAAATACTGGAACATATTTATAGCAACTCAACAGCTACTATAGTCCTCCATACAGTCAGAAATAAAATTCCAATAAAGAAGGGCTTCAGGCAAAGAGACACGATCTCGACAATGCTGTTCACCGCTTGTTTATGGGAGGTATTCCGAGGCCTGAATTGGAAACAGTTGGGAATAAGAATAGATGGAGAATACCTTAATATTCTGCAATTCGCTGATGACATTGCCTTGCTGAGTCACTGAGGAGGTGTACTGCAAATCATGATCAATGAGTTAGACAGGCAGAGCAGAACGATGGGTCTAAACATTAACATGCAGAAAACCAAGGTAATGTTCAACAGCCTAGCAAGGGAACACAAGTTCACAATTGGCAGCGAGAGCCTGGAAGTTGTGACGGAATACGTCTACTTAGGGCAGGTAGTGACAGCTGATCCGGATCATGAGAGGGAGATAACTAGAAGGATAAGAATGGGGTGGAGCGCATATGGCAAGTTCTCGCAGATTATGAGTGGCAGTTTACCAAGTTCCCTCAAGAGGAAAGTGTACAACAGCTTTATCTTACCGGTGCTCACCTGCGGGGCAGAAACGTGGAGGCTAACGAAAAGAGTTCAGCTTAAGTTAAGGACAGCGTAGCGAGCCATGGAAAGAAAAATCATAGGTGTAACGTTAAGAGACCGGAAGCGGGCAGAGTGGGTGATGGAACAAACACGGGTTAATGACATCCTAGTCGAAATCAAGAGAAAGAAATGGGCTTGGGCAGGCCCTGTACGGCGAAGGCAAGGTAACCGCTGGCCCTTAAGGGTAACGGAGTGGATTCCACAGTGAAAGTAAGCGTAGCAGGGGGCGGCAGAAGGTTAGGTGGGCGGATGAGATTAAGAAGTTTGCAGGCAAAGGGTATATGCAGCTGGCAAAGGACATGGTTAATTGGAGAGACATGGGAGAGGACTTTGCCCTGCAGTGGGTGTAGTAAAGCTTATGATAATGATGATGATGATGCTGAATTGAGAGTTGAACCTGGTGTTTCGGATCACAATTTTTTGTTTTTTTTCTTGTCCTACTTATCAAGTTAAAAGTGCATGAAATTTGTCTGTTGCCTATGTCCAAGATTTCGATCGCTCTGAAGACATTTCTATTATTGGCTATTTGGATGATGTGTTGATGTGTAAAAATTAAGGTGGCACACACAGTTTATGGGAACGCCTCAAGAAAGGCATTTTATTTTGTACCCCGAATTTTGTACCTCGGCGGAAAATTAGAAACAATCGTCGGAGCCCCTGGGTGAGTCGTGATATTCATATGAAGCGGAGACTTAAACGTCTTAGGCGACATCCTTCTTTATCTTTTCAGTATTTGCAAAAATTAAAACATGAATTAGCACAGGCACAGTCGGCATCAAAATCCCATTATTTTAAGGTCACCCTTCCTTCACTCATAAAACTTATCCGAGCAAATCTTGGCGAAACCTTGGTCAACAAAAGGAAGCCTCCAAAGAAATTAGAAGTGAGGATGGGAGTCTCGTCACTAATGTGAAGGATATAGCTCAATAGTTTAACAAGTATCTTCAAAGTGTTTCCGGGAGCTTTTCAGATAAGGTCGTTGATGCACCCAAACAACCCATCGATCCTAACGTAGTTCCTGTTATTTCCACAGAAGGGGTTCTCTCTTTGCTGCGTAAAATAAGTATTCGGAAGGGCCATGGTCTGGACGACATTCCAGATGCCTTTTTAAAGCGTTACGCGCTCCAGATCTCGGAGCATCTGGCTAAACTTTTCACTTTGTCTCTACAAACTAGTGAATTGCCAGAAGATTGGAAGAAGGCTCGTGTTGTGCCAATTCATAAAAAAGGGGACATGTTACTCGTAACTAATTACCGACCGGTATCTGTTATTTCCATATCCTCGAAGCTTTTAGAGCACATCGTGGTCGGGTTAATAATTGACTTTTTAAATGAAAAAAATATTCTGTCATCTTTTCAGCAAGGATTCGTGAAGGGTATATCGACCATCAGTCAACTAGTTACGACTATTGATGATTTTCTTAGAGTGCTGGATAACTCGGGACAGATTGATGTTCTTGTTTGAGATATGGCTAAAGCTTTTGATAAGGTGCCTCATTCAAAGCTCGTTTATAAATTAAAGTTACTTGGTATTCCGTTTTATCTTATTGAATGGGTCTGAGCATATTTAATTGGTAGAACTCACTGTGTTGATGTGAATGGTACTCTTTCTGTATTCCTTCCTGTCACTTCCAGTGTTCCCCTGGGTAGTTTGTTATGACCTTGGCTGTTTTTAATATATATAAATGATTTAATAGATACCATTCCTCCGTGTGTGTCAATAAGATTGTTCGCAGATTACTGCGTTGTATATAAAGAAATAACATCAATTGGAGACCATCAATTGCTTAAAGAATCTTCGCTCAAAATATGTCACTACTGTAAGGAATGGAACATGGATTTAAATATAGATAAAAGTGTACTTCTCAGAGTTACGAAGAAAAATATGATAGTCATTATCAATATTGCCTTCACCACAGCCACATTACCGAGGTTTCACAATATAAATATCTAGGAATTACTCTTAACAACCGATTAACCTGGGGCGCTCATATTTCTGAGATCTGTTCAGCCGCTTTCTCTAAGCTTTGTTTCTTGTGACGTAGATTATAACATACTCCTAAAAATAATAAGCTTCTGGCTTACAAAACTTTTGTCAGGTACAAACTTGAACACGCTTCTGAAATTTGGGACCCGCACACCAAGAAAGATATCTATCAATTACAGCTCATCCAGAGGAAGGCAGCACGTTTCATTTTTTATAAATATAGAACGTATGACTCTCCAACACAGCTCATGAAAGACAATAGCATTTTGTTGCTCCGTACACACAGAAAACTTAGCCGTATTTCATTCCTTCATAAAAGTATAGCTGGTAAGCTTAGCATTTCTCCCCCTTCATTCCTCAAGCAGTCCACTGCTCGAAGGACCCGCCATAGTAGGGAGCACTCCTTACAGCCTCTTTTTGCCAAAACAAAGGCATTTAAGCACAGTTTTTTCGCTCAAACAATAGCAGATTGGAACGCTCTACCTGAATCGATTTTTAACTCTCCTAACGTGGAACAGGCGCTAAAGCCTTTTTTGCTCAGCTAAAGAGGAAGTGACTATTTTTGTCCCCTTTTTTCAGCATATATTTTTTCTCTTGCTATGTTCATCTTTTTGGTTGCGTTTTTGCTACAAGAAATGTTTTCACGTGGTGTTGTGATTTGTGTTTTTTCATGCCCCTCCTGCTTGGGCCAATGCTGGCCTGCAGCATCTTGACATTAAAAAATAAATAAATAAAAATGCGTCAATAGTTACAAAAATTAAGCGCCTCCTTCAAGAAGGGGTTGCAAAACGCCAGAGACAGGTATTTTTCCAGCCACTTGGTCGTTTTACAACAAAAAATCCTCAAAACTTCTTTCAGTACCTTTCGAATAAGGACAATAAAATGTAACGGTCGACCGGGAAGTCGGCACGGACCAAAAGGAAATGGCAGACGGGTTCAACTTCTATTTTTAAAGCGTATTTTCCAGACCTGATGCGAGGATTAATAACACGTCATTCAGCGATGGCACAGGAAACATTACCATCTCTTTGGAAGGTGTTACCGAACTTCTATAACGATTGGAATAAAAAAAATCAGCAGGCCCTGATAATATTCCCGCAGCATTTTTATAAAGGTAGCGAAAGTTTTGGGTTGATTTCTCGTTACAATATTTCAAAAAATCTGTACAGTCAGGCGTCGTACCCTATGACTGGCGTGTTGCGCTTGTTGTATCCGTAGAAAAGAAAGAAAATCCATCAGTAATCAATTTTTATCGCCCAATATCTCTAACCTATATTCCTTGCAAATTAATCGAGTATAATATAGTTAAATACCTTAGCAGTTTTTAGACACGAATCAAATATTTAGGAACAGGCAACATGGCTTCCGGGAACGTTTTTTCACTACTACTCAACTAATTGATACCGTACATATTCTAACAAAAATGTCGACAGTTGCGGTCAAGCATATATAATTTTTATTGATTTCTCCAAGGCGTTTGATAGGATTCCTCACTCTAAATTTATAACTAAAATGAAAGAAATAGGTATGCCTGCCCATATCATCTCTTGGGTTATGTCATATTTACAAAATAGAAAACAATATGTGGAAATTAATGGCAACTGCTCCCGCTTCATAGATGTTCATTAAGGTGTTCCTCGGGGTTGTCTTGCGTCCTGTGTTATTTAATATTTACATTAACTACCTCTTAGGTACTCTGGAACTTAACACGTCGGCCAGGTTATTCACCGATGACTGCATTATTTTCAAAAGCATTAAATCTGAATCTGATCAACTTGTCCTAAATTCGAACTTGCAGCTTCTGGCAGACTGCTGTAAAAAGAGGGATATAACAATAATTATGACAAACACGTTTATTTATGTGCTACGAACAAGATCAACAGCATGAAATTAAATATGGCATTGGCGAAAATACAATTAGTTAAGTTGAAGAATATAGATACCTGGGCATGACTATAAAATATGATCTTAAATGGTCATCCGATATCTCCAACATATGCTCCTCTGCAAGTAAAAAGCTAGGCTTCTTAAAATTAAATTATGCAATTCTTCAAGCGCACTTATCAATCAGGCGTACAAACCAATTATTAGACCTTCTCTTGAATACGCCAGACTATTATGGGACCCTCACACCACAATCAACATTTCAAAATTGGAAAAAAAAAACAGATTAGCAGTAAGGTTCATATATAACCGGTATAAGCGAAGGGACTCTCCGTCCGCCATGTTACATCAAGCAGCCCTTGAGCCATTGGCTGCAAGAAGAAAGGCTGCCTGGCTGCGTTTTTTTCACTCTTTGTATATTTCAAACCTAGGCATTCAGCCACAGGACTACTTAAAACGGGACACAACCATACCTTCACGGAACAAGCATAGTCATAACATCAAGCCCGCATGAACTTCTACGAATATTGATTTTTCCCGAAAACAATTTTCCATTGGAATTCCCTGCCTTATGATTCACCTCTCCTTTCCTCAATCATTTGAGAGCCTATACATCTGACTGTATGGTTAGAAATGATTATTATTTATTAACTCTGCACATTGTGCTTCTTTGTCTGTGTGCCTGTGTTTGGGGAATGTATTCTCACAAAGTGTATTTTCTTTGTAACCTTGTTTATATTTATTCTATTTTCTTGTAAATTTTAACTTCAACATTTTTGCTGATCATCAGGCGTAGTGCTTACTAACAAATGTATGTACCCTCTCCTGCTTGGACCGATTCGGTCTGTTGTATTCTGTAAATAAATAAATACATTCCTACTTCTGCAATTCAGGGTGGTTGATGCAGGTCTTATTGTAATTGTACTCTATGTTTGCTATGCCAATAACTCCAAGATGTCTAGAGAGACACAGTTACCCATTGGGTAGTTGTGGTGTGACTGTGCAGCAGCAGCCCCCGGTAGACTGCGAGGTGGAGGGCGCTCTTCGGCGGGCCCTCCTCGACAGCCTGTCTCAGGGCTACACGCGCCACCGCCGGGGTCCCCTTCAGCGCGAGATTGAAGCAGCTCGCCGGAACCGTAGCCGCCTACCGGAGCCTCGGTCGCAGGCCTTCGAGCTGCGGGTGCGCGCGGCCCTCATGGACAGCCTCTGCTACCCGGCCAACTGCCGACGCCGCTGAGGGGTTTGGGATCTAAATACTCTTCCTATTTGTGTATTGCATTTTAGGGCAAATTCATTCATCCCTGCTAAGCCTCTCCCGTGTGTGTGTCGTAATGTGGCTGCTGCGACTCGGGCCAAGTGCTTCGACGAATACTGAGCAGCCACTAGCGGAAACAACCGTTCGTCTCTTATTAGGACAACAAAGCAGTTGCCAAGAATGTTCACGAAAAGGCAGTGACGTGCCCGACCAAGTGCTCTAACGGGTGACTGATCACACAGCGTACTGCGAAAGAACGTTATAGAGTATACACACAGATCAAAGTACAATATGTATTTTCACTATAAACAAAATTTATAACTCACATAAATCACGTGATTTAAAGAAATATCCGAAACACGTGACTGCAAGCACACAAAACGGTCATTCACCAATGAACCGTATTTACCATTTAAAACTCTTTTTGAGAACGTATATACATTAGGTCTATTTCAGCATCAGAAAAAAACCGTTTCGTTTGCTCTGTGCCAGCAGTGCCACGCTGGCCCTGATCGTGCTTTTGATCTTGTCGCCAGAAACGCCTCCTCTACTACCACACTTCCGTACTTCCCGGCTATATTGACACAGTTGTCGGGTGACAGCAGTCACCTTCGTCGTCGGCAGCCATCGCTGCGCAAGCTATTAAGAAGCATCTCCCGTCCGCTCCAGTCTGACCTCGTTGTTTGTGCCACCACGCGCCTCGCTTCACTTTTTTGCTTTTGCCATGCAGGATCTTTTTTCTCTCAAAATTCAGCCACATCGTTTTGTCTAGCTACAGAACTTCTGTTGTTTCGAGGTACTCAAGTAACACTTGTTGCTGGGCTATTCGGTGCATAGTTCTACGTACAAATGTTAGCGCAAAAAACGAGACATTCACAGGAAAGGTGGACTAGACAACGCCCTTTTACTGACAACTGATTGCTTTATTGAAACAAACACGTAATATATAGGCACACTGTCGCACCACCTATTAGATGCAGCAAACGTCAGAATGATGTAAAGGGTCATAAAAGCGATAAAAGAGACAAACACTAAAAATACGACGTAGCTAAAGACCAGAAAAGCAGCGGGAGAACAATAAAAGGCATGACACGTGGTGTATAGGAAGAAAGAAAAATGATTGAATGGCATCCGACAGGTAAAATCCTTGATAGTGTTTGGTAAGCACTAGCTTAATGCAGAAAGGGACGAACACACAGGACGTAGCGCCTCTAACTGTTTATTGTCTGAAGAAAATTGTGTATATACACATATCAATGTCATATCTAGCGCACAAGAGGGAAGAACACAGCGCGCTAACAAGAGTAATTAGAACGAAAAAGCTTTGTGGTCTTTCTGGGGAGCTCGCCTTCTTATCACTCTTGTTGTCACGATCAGCCCTTCCATTTTCTGCGCCAGGATATGACACTGATATGTTTATATACTCAAGTTTCTTCAGACCGTAAACAGCTGTCACCTAAGCAGCACAGGTAATTGTCAAATATTGGAAATGTATTGGCAAAAGCTGGTCCTACGAAAAACCAGTGTGAAGCGAACCTTCTTCAATATTGGGCCAATTACCTGCGCTGCTTGGGATATATAAATCGTCCTGTGTGTTCGTCCCTTTTTCTAGCGCATAGCAAATATTCTCAAGGATGTATTTCCGACTAGGCTCCGTAGTTTTTCTTGCGCCTTCGCGACAAGGTGGTTCCAGCTCATTCATTCTATGTCAATTTAGTAAGAGTAGCATGTTGCCGGGCATATTAGCCTTGCATAATATAAAACAAGTGGGCGCAAAACGGGAAACATGATGACTTACAGTCGCTTGTCCGTCATCCTACGTTTCTTCTCGGTCCTTGTTTTGGACCCCACTTCATTCATATCATTAATTCAGTAAAGTGACGTAAAAACCAACCCTAGCCCAGAAAATATTTAAGGCGTTCTCGTATACTTTAACCCTTTTAGGCACCATTTTTTGTTTCCATAAAAAAACAAATAATTTTCTGCCTATCTTTTATATTGTCACGTAGTTGTGACGGCAGTCGAAGCAGCGATGAAGACGGACGAAAGGGTCTTCTAAAAGAAAACTTTATTGGGCTGACTTGCACCCAAAATGAACTGAATATTTCGGCGGCGGCGAAGCGACAAGCGTGCTCGGCGGTCGTCGAACAGAATGCCCGCCCCTGTCGGCCGCGCTCAATTTAAAGCTGATAGCGAACTTTCGAGATAAAGCGTGCAAAATTACTAGAACATTCCGGAACAACGCAGAATCTGCTCTGCCTGGCTATGATCAATCGAGGTAAATCTAGTCGCGTCTTGCGTCGGAAAGAAAGCGATAAGGTGGTGTGGCGGCAGATTTGAAAAGCGAACAAACATTGCAAATATTTGCGGCATTACTCCCCTCTCAAAGAAGCGTCGACCCGATGCATTAAAACAAATAATGCAACTAGTAAGAGAAAAAAAGCGGATCTTGCGAAAATAGAGCATGGAAATGCAGCGGCCTTTATCGCGAATAATACGGCTTCAGACGGACTACATGGACAACTTCTGGTCGCACGCGGCGTCGCTGGGATGCAGTCATTCGTCAGGGATGACTTCATAATCCAGTTCACCTAGCCGACGAAGAACCTCGTACGGCCCGAAATAGAGGCGCAAAAGCTTTTCACTCAATCCACGGCGGCGAATGGGCGTCCACACCCAGACTTGGTCACCTGGCTTGTATTCCGCGTTGCGTCTTCGTAGGTTGTAGCGTCTGGCATCGAACCGCTGCTGATCTTTGATCCGTAATCGGGCAAGCCTTCGAGCTTCTTCTGCGCGTTGAAGGTAGGAGGCAACGTCGACGTTCCCTTCATCTGTAACGTTGGGCAGCATGGCGTCTAGCGTGGTCGTGGCCTCCCTGCCATGAACGAGTCAAAAAGACGTTATCTGGGTGGTTTCCTACACTGCGGTGTTGTAGGGGAAGACGACGTAAGACAGGATGGCATCCCAGGTTTTGTGTTCGGCATCGACACACATGGCGAGCATGTCGGCGATGGTTTTGTTCAGGCGCTCGGTCAGTCGGTTGGTATGCAGTTGTCCACCGGTGGCTGGTTTGGCTGTAAGCAGGATGGCTTGCGTTAGTTCCGCCGTGAATGCTGTTCCTCTGTCCGCGATGAGCACATCGGGGGCGCCGTGTCGAGGAAGAATGCATTCCACGAAAAATTTGCCGACTTCTGCTGCTGTTCCGTTGGGTAGGGCTTTCGCCTCGGCGTAGCGGGTCAGGTAGTCGGTCGCTATGATGATCCACTTATTTCCAGATGTTGACGTTGGAAAAGGGTCAAGCAAGTCCATGCCAATCTGCTGAAAGGGCCTTGAGGGGGGTTCAAAAAGGTTCAGAAATTCTGCTGGTCGTGTGGGAGGAGTATTTCGTCGCTGACAATCTCGGCAGGTTTTCACGTAGTGTGCGACATCGGCAGACAGTCGGGGCCAGTAATACTTGTATTGAATGCGGCGGAGGGTGCGAGTAAACCCGAGATGTCCAGCTGTCGGCTCGTCGTGTGAAGCCTGTAGAACTTCTTCGCGGAGACAAGCAGGTACAACAAGAAGGTAGGCTGTTTTGCTCGCTGCAAAGTTCTTCACGAGGACCTCATTCTGCACAAAGAAGGATGACAGTCCTCGCTTGAATGAAGCGGGGGGTGAAGAAACCTTGCCTTCCAGGTACTCGATGAGGCGTTTTAGGTCGGGGTCCGAGCGTTGCTGCTGGGCAAACGAGCTGGGGTTGATGGGTCCCAGGAAGGCGTCCTCATCGTCGTTCGGCGGCGGTGTATCTACAGGGGGCTTGTGAGAGGCAACCGGCGTGAGAGTGCTTGCGTCCGGGCTTCTAAACGACGGTGACGTCAAAGTCCTGGAGATGCAGACTCCATCGAGCGAGTCGGCCAGAGGGGTCCCTCAAATTGGCAAGCCAGCACAGCGCGTGGTGATCGCTGACCACCTTGAACGGTCGTCCGTATAGGTAGGGGCGGAACTTTGACGTAACCCAGATGATGGCAAAGCACTCCTCAGTTGTCGAATAGTTAGCCTCGGCCTTGAAAAGAGAACGGCTAGCGTATGCGATAACTTTTTCCAGCCTGTCGCTTTTTTGAACGAGAACGGCCCCTAGGCCGACGCTGCTTGCGTCGGTATGAACTTCAGTATCGGCGTTTTCATCAAAATGCGCGAGGACCAGTGGGGACTGTAAACGACGTTGAATTTCCTTGAAGGCTTCTGCTTGCGGCGGTTCCCATTTAAACGGCACGTCTGCTTTCGTCAGGCTGGTCAGGAGCTCGGCGATGCGGGAAAAGTTTTTCACAAATCGTCGGTAATATGCGCACAGTCCGAGAAATCTGCGCACTGCTTTCTTATCGGACGGTAGTGGAAACTGTTCAATAGCAGCGGTTTTCTGCGGGTCCGGGCGTACTCCCTCCTTGCTAACGATGTGGCCTAGAAAGAGTAGCTCTTCGTAGATAAAGTGGCACTTCTCTGCTTTCAAGGTTAGGCAAGACGACTTGATGGCGTCTAGTACTGTTCGAAGTCTTTTGAGGTGCTCTTCAAAGTTCGAGGCGGAGACAATGACGTCATCTGAATATACAAGACAAATTTGCCACTTCAGGCCTGCCAGAACTGTATTCATTACTCGCTGAAACGTCGCTTGTGCGGAACAGAGACCAAATGGCATCACCTTGAACTCAAACAGCCCATCCAGAGTAATGAATGCTGTCTTCTCGCGATCTCTTTCGTCGATCTCAATTTGCCAGTAGCTGCTCTTGGGGTTCATCGATGAGAAATATTTGGCGTTGCAGAGGTGGTCCAGTGTGTCGTCGATACGGGGGAGGGGGTAGACGTCCTTCTTTGTTATGTTGTGCAAGCGGCGGTAATCCATGCAGAATCGAAGTGCGCCGTCCTTCTTTCTCACTAGAACAACCGGTGCCGCCCAGGGGTTGTTTGATGGGTGGATGGCGTTGTCGCGAAGCATTTCTTCGACTTGCTCCCGGATAGCTTGTCATTCGCGCGGTGACACACGGTAGGGGCTTTGACGGAGAGGTCGGACGTGTTGATTCGTTATATAGCGATGCTTGGCAATTGGCGTCTGTCGCACCTTCGGCGATGTCGAAGAACACTCACTGTAGCTTTGAAGCAGATTGCGGATCTGGTCTTGTCTGTTCCGGTGCAGGGCTGGGTTGATGTCGAAAGTGGGCAAGTTCTCTTGGTCAGGCGAATCTTCTGCGGAGGAGTCGGAAAGGGCGAATGAGTCTCGTATGTCAGATATTTCGTCGAACAAAGCAATCGTCGTTCCTCTGTTAATGTGCCGGTATTATTCGCTGAAGTTAGTCAGCAGTACTTCGGCCTGGCCATTGTGGAAATTTGCGATGCCTCTTGCGATGCTGATTCCTCGGTCTAGAAGTAATTGCATGTTCCCCTCGATGATGGCTTCAGAGTTAATGGCTTTCGTGGCGCCTACGGTCACGAAAACGCTTGAACGGGGTGGGACGCTCACTTCTTCCTCCAGGACACTCACGGCAATGTGATTTTCCCGAGTTTTCATCGCAGCGATGGCTTCGTCCATGGAAAGCGTGATCGGCTTGGATCGCAGGTCGATGATCGCCTAATGCTCATTAAGGAAATCCATACTCAAGATCACTTCGTGGGAGCATTGTGGTAGCACAACAAAGGTCGCAGGATAGTTTTGTCCCTTAACAGTCACTCGTGCTGTGCATAGTCCTGATGGCGTAATGAGGTAGCCCCCTGCGGTGCGAATATGTGGGCCGTCTCAAGTCGTGAAATTTCTCATCTGAGCAGCGAATGTTCCATTCATCACCGAGTAATCGGCTCCTGTGTCGACTAGAGCGGCAACTTTCCGGCCGTCGACAGTCGCTTCTAAGTCGGAGGTCCTGGCTCTTGCATTGCATGTCGCTCTCGGCGTCGGGTCCCGGCTTCGTCGTGTATGCGAGTCGCGGGTGGGGTGTGTGGTCGAAGCTCTTCTGGGTGGCGGCGTCGTTTTCAAGGCAGTCTGCATCGTGGTCGGGGTTCTCATTGTGTGCGGCGTCGGTTCAGCGAGTGCCGGTTCTTCATGCGGCGTCGCGGACGCAGCGTCTTCATGGGGCGTGGTCGGTGGAGGATCTTCGGCGCTCTTGAGCAACCTCAACTCCAGAGGTTTCTGCCTTTATTTTCATCTACGGGGGCTGGGAGACCTTCCTCGTACCGCGGCTGTGTAGCTCCGGCGTGGCGACGCAAAGCGCGAGGTTGACGGCGATGGTCAGCGCGAAAAGCGGTTCGGCGTGTACTCTTCTCGACGCAGGTACTCGTCGATTTACTGCGGACGTTGTCCGAAGCGTGGTAGTGGGGCGTTAATGGCTTATCCTGGAAGACCGATACGTCGGTACGGGCAGTGGCGAAGAATATGGCCGGCCTCACCGCAATGGAAGCACAACGGCCGGTTTTAGGAAGTCCTCCAGGCGTCGCATTTCCTGGGGCTTCAGCGTCGGTCATAGGCTGGGCGGGCGGGGGCTGGGAGGCGGCTTTGTGGAACAAGTGGCTCATCTCGGGGAAGACGTGGGGGTTCTCGTCGAGGCTGGAGAGTCATTACTGCAGCGGCGTAGGTCAAGGCCTGGGGTTCTGTGGTCGTGTGGGAGCCCAGTGCCTGCTGCACTTCTCGTATACCACGTCCATCAGAGTCGCTGCTTGTGGCTGTGGGGAGGATGGCAGTAATCGGCGTAAGTCCTCTCGGACGACTTAGCGAATAACTTCCCGCAAGCTGTCGCTGGTGGTGGCCGGCGTGTCCGAACGGGTTGCACAGGCAGAGGAAGGGCGATTGTACTGCCTGGCTTGGACGTCGAGGGTCTTCTCAATCGTGCAGGCTTCTTGCATGAATTCCTCGACTGTTGTTGGCGGCTGTCGGACGAGGCTGCCAAAGAGTTGTTCTTTTACGCCGCGCATTAAAAACTGAACTTTCTTTTCCTCGGTCATCCCGGAGTCCGCGCGGCGAAATAGCCGCTTCATCTCCTCGACGTAACCGCGGACGGGCTCATTCGGAAGCTGGATCCTGGACTCGAGGTGTCGTTCGGCTCTTTCTTTCCTCACGACAATGGTGAATACCTTCAATAGTTCTCTCTTGAATAACTCCCATGTCGTAAGGGACGACTCGTAGTTTTCGTACCACGTGCGTGCGGAGCCATCCAGCGAGAAGAACACGTGTTCAATTTTTGCCGCGTCATCCCACTTGTTAAATGACGCCACGCGCTCAAATTGATCCAACCATTCTTCAGGGTCCTCGCCTAGGGATCCATTAAAAGTTGGCGGCACCCGCGGCTGCTGTAGTATGATCGGTGTCGACATCTTCGGCGAGGTTGCGGTGCTCGTAGCAGCGTCTTTTCGCTGTCTGGTGCGGTCTGGCAGTTTCCCGAACTCAGGCTCCTCTCCCTGGAGACGTCCGCTGGCTCGCTGAGCTGCTGGCTCGTCCTCGGGTGCGAATCGCTGAGGGCTCGCTTCACAAGTCGCTTCACGACTTGAAGGGGGCGTCCGGAACATGGACGGCCACCCAGCACCTCCACCAGATGTCACGTAGTGGTGACGGCAGTCGAAGCAGCGATGAAGACGGACGAAAGGGTCTTCTAAAAGAAAACTGTTTATTGGGCTGACTTGCACCCATAATGGACTGAATCACTCGGCGGCGGCGAAGCGACAAGCGTGCTCGGCAGTCGTCGAACAGAATGCCCACCGCTGTCGGCCGCGCTCAATTTAAAGCTGATAGCAAACTTTCGAGATAAAGCGTGCAAAGTTACTAGAACGTTCCGGAACATCGCAGAATCAGCTCTGCCTGGCTGTGATCAATCGAGATAAACCTAGTCGCGTCTTGCGTCGCAAACAAAGCGATAATAAGGTGGTGTGGCGGCAGATTTGAAAAACGAACAAGCATTTCAAATATTCGCGGCAATATTCAGACCTAGGAAAGGACAATGTGTTTGTTTTCCAGCTCACTTTTTACAGATATGTGCAAAATTTCTTACTAAGTGTCACTGTGCTTGGAAATAACGTCGAAATTCCAGGATTTTTTGGCGAACGCGACAGTAATAGTGGAATAATTATCTGTTTCAAAGATGCACAGTGATTTTGAAATTTAATATAAAAAAATTGATTTTACAACAGGTGACAAAAGCTGTGTGCGCAAAAATTGTGGATCGCTGGATCACTGTTTTGTGAAATATTTATTGCTGCTTTCGCTATGTGGCTTAAAAAACAACATATTTGTGGCATGAATAATGCTAAGTTCTCTTGAAACATAGAAATCACTGCTAGGTCCAGAACATTCTCAGAATAAACTGTGGGTTCGCTGTGTACGTAATTGTGTAAAAAGTGCCTTAAAGGGTTAAGAGGGTTGGCGGACAAACTACAATCATTGCCAACGTAGAGAACGTCAAATCACGCTTCACTTAATCTCGCCATGTATGACCTGAGTGGATGTATAATCCTGCGAGGAAGAATTTCAGCAGTGCACGTCTTTTAGTACGGGCTTTACTGTTCAATCACCTGCCACTAAAACCGCTGCATTGCTGACGACGCTATAACTTGAACTGACGACTTACAACAGCGCTCTAGGCGCAATAGTCTAATGTAAAGCCATCACCCAAGTGTCCTTGAGGTATCTGTAAAAAAAAAATAAATAAATATTTTGCGTTCTACCGGCTACTCTCCGAACCAGACATTTTTCCACGCACAAGTAGTGCTGGTTTTTCACCTCCCTCATCTTTTTTAGTTAACTTTCGACAGTAAAAAATTGAGCGTCTCAACGTCTTTGTTCTCATTAAGGTATCCGGAAACGCCCAATAATTTTAAGGTTCTTCATCATCATCATCATACTATGTGCGCTGCAGGGCAAAGGCTTTTCTTATGTGTCTATAGATTAACCCGGTCCTTTGTCAGCTGCAGCCACCGCATCCTTGCAAACATCTGAATCTCATCCACCCACCTAGCTTTCTGCAGTTCCTCTCGACTTCGGCTAGGATGGCATTAACCCGCATACTGAAGACGTTGGCGCGGAACAACGAGGACAAGCGAGACAAACAAAGACGAGCTCTACTCATAACTTAAGGTTTATTCCTATTCAGGCACAGGGAGCAACTCACGCGTGAGCTCATGGAAGCCTTTCATATGCGCATCAGTGGCGTTAAGTGCATTAGTCAGACTTCCGTCCGCTTCTCTGATAGGGAGTATATGTTCCTAAGCAAATCATTGGGATTCACGGAGTAACATGTGGTGTTCCTGACGTTTGTTTGTTTTTGTTCTGGTTGTTTTCACTATTTATTCGAGCATTGTATGAGATAAACCTTCAGTTGTGAGTAGCGCTCGTTTTTGTTTGTCTCACTTGCCCGCGTTGTTCCGCGCCAACTTCTTCAGTATGCATATCAACCAACTAGCCAACCTTTCTGTTCTCCTAAGCATTAAGCCGCGTTTGTTCCCCCGCCCACTCCGCCAACTTCCGGTCTCTAGACGTTACACCTATCATTTTCCATTCCATAAGTCGCTGTATGGCCCCTAACTTAAGCTGAGTCCTTTTCGTTAGACTCCACGTTTCTTCCTCTTATGTGAGTACCGATAGGATACAAGTGTTTTGTACTTTTCTCTTGCGGGACATTGTTAAACTGCTTTTCATGATCTGAGAGAACCTTAAATTTCGTTCCACCCTAATCTTATTCTTTTAGTGAATTCCCTCTCATGATCCGGACAGGGCTAATTGGAGAGACATGGGAGAGGCCTTTGCCCTGCAGTGGGTGTAACCCGGCTGATAATGATGATCCGGATCAGCTGTCACTACATGCCATTAGTATATTTAATTTTGACCAAAGAGATAGGCCCCTCTACTACAGCACGCTCCTCTTCAAATCTTGGAAACTCTTCGAATAAGCGACTGAAACCTTATCTTCGATTTACGCGCCCACGCTACAGCTTCCGATAACATTCAAAGATAGCCACAATATTAGCAGGACCATAGGTGTATGTGCAACCTCCATATTGAATATACTATATTTCTTTACACAGAGCAGTCTGCCTTTCTTCATTGAGGGCTCGACGAGATGGTTGCTCATCCAGAAACCTACGGAACCTAGACTTGCCAAGGCCCATTTGCACCTCTCCCCTTGAAACTGCTGAAGCACTGCTTTTACGGTAGTGATACCGTCTACATAGGCACTTGGGCTAATCTTCTCTATGCCATGTATCTCAACTAAAGTACGCCTGAACTCACGAAAGTGGTTTCTGTTCAGCAATGCAATCGCCGCAGCCTATCACGCCTCGTATTAAAGTACAACACGGTATTGGGTTGGCGATAGTGAACTACGTGCCCAAGTTCTCAATCTCATATCAAAGGTCACGGCGATTAGTTAAGGACGGCTCTCCTATGCGTCTTTGAATATTACTTGGTCATTTCGTTCCGCTGCGGCGTGGGCTTCTATTGGCTGGATGTCCGGTGGATATTAAAATTTTATTCGACAATAAAAGAATGTTGCGAGGAGGTCACGTAAAAGCCTCTAAAACCTCACCCCTACCTGACCTCCTTGTACGCAGAGCAGCACAACGGCGTGCGACGAAGGCACATGTGGTGAGTAAGGTACATCACGTTCAAAAAAAAGTAAAACAAAGCAAGTGAGAAAAACAAGACATCGTACATTATCATAGAAAACTCGCACGCAGTTCTCGTGATGAAAATGTGAATTTATCACTGTTTGTCTCCACAAACATCAGATTGAAAAGCGTGGGTAATGAATATTTTAAAATCGTTTTTCCATAATTTGCTCGGCATCTGGTCACGCTCGATGGTTCCAATTATCTCACGCTGTAAATTTTGGAAGTTTTTCGCAATCCAACAAGGTGAGTTACAGGGCCATTACATTTCATTGAACATACTTTATATAGGCGACATAGTTTCTAAATGTACAGTAACGTTAATTAAAGACGTTGTGCTTTTTTTAAAAAAATCTGCAATGTGAGGCCGATGCGGAACTTTACAGCCCAGGCGCAATACTCGGTTTAGCAATTGTTAAAGCTTGGTAATGTTTGCTGCTTTTGTAGTGTATCATAATAGAAGCGCACAGTTTAATCAAGAAGAAAACAGCTTGGGGTTCATGGTGGTTGGTGCTTCACGAAGTGGTTGGGTGGGTGGTGTTTCTGGAAGCGAAGGTGACTTAGAATGGGGAAAGGTAGCAGGTGGCTTGTGATTTCTACGAGTGAATCTGGCGCCAGTAGGCGTCACCAACGAATGACGCCAGATTTCTGGATAGACACCGCTGTAGAGCTTACAAAGCAATAAGGTGCGGTTAAATTCAACGTGGAGTGTCTTATATCGGCTTAAAGGTGGCGCATATTCTGCTATAGTCATAGCTACAAGGTGTGTTCGGGCTGTCCGAACTCGGCTGGAAGTCTTCGCCAAAGCTGCAGTCAGTTCCTTTTAGTCGCGAGCATTAAACACAAGCAGTTCAGAGTTACGTACGAAGAGGAGATTGTGCTGGAAAAACTAGCCACCCTGTTTGCGCAATGCCTTATGACCTCGAGGTTCGAGCGTACTGGAACCTTTGATGAACGCTAAAATTATCTGAAACTTTAAAAGAGGAGACGACAAGGACTTGAAAAAATTACACACCGATCAGCTCACTGTACGTTGCCTGCGAGGTATTTACTGAGGTGACCGCTAATACAGCCAGGACAACCTTAGACTTCAATCAACCAAATGATCGGGAAGGCTTTCATAGAGCATATTCCATAATATATCATAATCACACTATCAATCCGGTGACAGAGAAATGCGCCGAATATAACCAAACACAACATATAGCCTTCATTGATTGCGAAAAAGCAAATAATCCCTTTTTAGTTGATGTACGTGTAAGGAGTCATAGTGCTCATTTGCATTTCTTATTCTCACGTACTAGACACACTTGTGTGGAGCCATTATGGGGATTCGTGACACCTTCAATTTCTTCAATTCGCGCTTTTCTTTAGACAACCTTATAGCCTCTCGAGAAGGCAGGTGACTCAGGCACTTGCAGAGTATTTGCTTCCTAATTCGTTGTATCGCCAACTTCTACTGGAGTTTGTAGACACCAGTGTTTTAGAACGTCTTAAGGCAATATGCATTTCTTATGCCGCAAAAAAACATTCTTTTGTAAACTCCACACATGGATGCGGCTAGTCAAGGCACGGCTTCATGCTTAGGGGATATTTGTGCCATAGATGTTTAATCGCAGCCTGTATAATGCGCCTAAGACCACTGACCATTTTTTTCTGTGCAGTGATGCTATGTTCTTCTTTGACGTAGTACAGCAAACACTTAAGAAGGACATTGAAATCATATCCTACACTTCCTTTCTTTCCTTTTAAAAGTAAGTGCTGTGGCATGTGATCTATTTATGCTGATGGGACTTTTTAGTTCTTGAGGAACCGCATGATGGACCACCGCGCTGAATCGACGAAATCTTTGTTCCGTGAGCAGTGGGCTCTGGTGCGGGAGTATATGCTGCACTGGAAGAGCTGCCTAGATGGCTCCCCTATTTAAATGCACCCGTGTGCCTCTCAGAATAATGATCTTTGGATTGGTAGGTACGTGCAGTACACAGCACGGCGTTTTGTGGCATAAGCATACAGAGTTTCCTTTTCGGCGCAATTTCCATGTAATAAAAGAACCGCGCCCATTGCATAATGCTGTCAAGCAAAAGCGAACGAAGTTGAACTATTCGCTCCACCACCTACTCGAATCCCAGTTGCGGCAATATTTAGTTTATTTATTATTCATTGATTAATGTGAAAGCATTACTTGGCTATATCGGCGAGTGCGTGTCCGCAAATTGTGTCGGCAGCCGTTGTGTCGTTCTCAGAGGAGTTATTATCTAAAGAACGATTGTAATCGATAAAGGATGATGTGAGGGCGATGTGCGAAAATGTTTGATGTCGATAGGGTCATTACAGCCATTTATTTCTAGCCAAAATGCCGAACAACCTTCAAATTAGCGCGGCCGTCAAGATAGTGAATGGGCGGGAAAACAACCGTGGACGGCAGAATAGTGAAAAAGGAGGAAAGAAGTAGAAATAGTTTTTGAAATAAATTGAAATGTGTTCGATGAGTGTTAATTATTTGAACAAAAACTTTGATTGACATACAGTATTTAGTTACTTAATTAGAACCAAAAGTTGTAGTATTGCCGAGTACATGAACGGGAATATAATAGATGGACGGAAAAGCAGCCATGGCGCCATGTTTGGAAACCATAATGTGTGATTGAGGTGATAATAGAATGTAATGAGAGTAAATGTGATTACTTAAGGTAAATAATTACAGAAAAAACTCATACAATTACTGTGAGCGTGGTGGCGTGAACCAACGTGGCTGCTGTGGTAACACACGCTTTCGCAATCCTCCACGTAAGCAGACTTAAGTGCCATCAGAATTTTAATGCTGTCCTCTTGGCACGAACTCGCAAGTATCGCAAGATCTTGCTCTTGGGTTACTCATCGAAATTGTGCTTTAGCACCTACAACGATGAGCGGCCCGTGCTTTGTGTGCAAGCAGTGCACGAGCAGTTTAGTACCGAATGCCTGCTACGCTGGTTCTCTTCTCCTGATGCTCCGCTTCAACCCCGTGATTGGCGAATACGGCCTAAAAGGTGACCGACCACAGGGATCTACAGCCCTCAGGCGACCTTCCGCTTCGCGCTACCTGACGACAGCCATCTAACACCACCTGCGCTCGTTCTGGAGCAAGAATCCGCAAGTGCGACCCGCTATAGTGGAAGTCATCCACTGCACCACGTCACCTCTGAAACCTCTCTGTTCTACCAAGGAAATGTCTTCTGAGGTGTCTCATGAGGTGGCGGACGTCATCGCGATATCAAGGGCTTTAATCACAGCATTCTTGACCGCACCACGAAGCGCTGGCCATCGTCTACTCTGCCAGGCGCTCTGCACCATGCGGCAGCTTCTAGACAGAAGCAACGTCGTCTCGAACAGTGCGCTGTTGAGGGACGCGCTTGCCGCCACGGCCAGCTGGCCTCCCGATGCCGCTTTCCCTCCAATTGCGACCCTCTCTGTATCGCGGTAAGAGGCTCGGATCAACCACCTTACCGTTTCCATCCTCGCTCTTGTGGAGACTGTCCTAGGACCTCCCCTTTGGTTCGCTTTGCCGCGATGCACTCTCCGTGGTTAGTTACTTTAACTTGTTAACAAGGGAGGGCGCCGACTTTGCAGCGACACGAACACCACGGACGACGTGATTTCTGCGCGCGCATGTGCCCGAGAGTGGACACTCTCGGGCTGGGGCGCTAATTGCCAGCACACGTGTCGGTGTGACGCTCCACTCTCCACCAGCGGGGCGCAGCCTGTATCCTGTTCGCCGCATCCATCCGGCCAACTGTGGCGAGACCAATCAGAAGTCACCTCCCGCTACTGCTACCGTAGAGACTACTGCTCCCTCTGTAATGCGAAAGCCCCGAGGGTAAAATAAATCAAATGAAATCCTGGTCTGCAGGTTGCAACCGGGGTTCTCTTCGCGGCCCTGCGGACACGTTGTCTACGGGCCATGCGAGTTGTCCCAGCAGAGAACTTCACGCCGCCTTCGGAACGCTGCGGAAGCCTTGCGTGGACGCTCTCGGCGTGACCTTCATTGCAAGACCGGCCTCAAGAACATATGAAGACAAGAAGACTCCTCCATAGCATGTGCTTTCAGGCGCGTGGGTCTAATAAGGTTGCGGGGATGGGGGGACATTAACTCACGACCTACGCTTTGGTTCGCTGCCCCGCGATGCATCCTGCCTGGTTAGTCCCTTTATTTAACAAGGAAGGGCGCCGACGGCGCAGTGACACGAGCGGCTCGGACGGCGTGATTGCTGCGTGCGCTCGGGGGAAAGGACACTGTCTTGGACTGGGACGCTTTTCACGTCCGCGGCGCTCCGCTATCCACAAGAGAGGGGAGCTCGTGCAGAACCCCATTCTCCCGGATCTCGTCCCTTCCGGCCGCGGAGCATCCGCTTGCCCTAGCGTGGACGAGCATTCGCTCGTAACCTTGCTGGTGAGTCAGACGATTCCTGATTCCTAAGTGTATTTTGTTGCCAGCTGGCGTTATTGTTGCTATAGCAATAAATGCCTGCTTGTATCAGCCAGAGTGCCATTCCCTTGTTCCCTGAGAGCAAGACCTGCCGTGGCCGGCGTGCGCTCGGTAGCATATGCGATCACGGGGTGCATGGGGTCTGACGGTATTGAACTGTGCCAGCTGCGATTTATTAGAAGAAAACGTAATTATGCTTCTGTGAAAACCCCCCACTCTTCAGATTTCGACCCTGTTATGGCCAGCGTGGAACCTAGCCGCCGTTGCTATTCCCGCACGGACACCGCACGCGCAATCCTCGCCTCTCAGCTGGTATCATCGCGCCCACATTTCACCACGCATCTGATCGAGAATAGCAGCGAAAGATCACTGACGACGGCATGTGGCCGCCTTTTCTTGGTCATGGACCGGATTTTTCGCTTGCGCGTCCTCGTCAACATGTGTGCCGAGGGCATCGTTGTGCTGCCCAAGGCAGACTGCTGTCCAAGGCTGACTGCAGATGCAAGTCACTAGAACGTTCACTCCATGCGTCGAATCCCCATGTATGATCTTTGCTCCCAAACGCTTGACCTTGGACAGCAGCACACGTTATGGGGGCCTTTCTCCTCACCGACATCCATCAGGCCATTCTGAACTCTTACTTATTTGACCCAGGGGAGACATTAAGCGGACGCAGCTTGTCTGCGCTCTGTGGATTTCTCGTCCTGTGCGCGCAAGATCCATTCGCAGATCCACATTTATGTTCGGATCAGACGTATAACGTCGAGAACTACTCGAGGATACGCTTTGACCCCAAGAAGTGACTTTCTTGGCATTATGCGGGACTTTAAAGCCCAAGCCAAAACGTGGGATTGCTAAGCCTCGCAAGCACTTCGGCACCGGGCCCGGCGTCCGTTGCCGCTTTAGGCCTGACCAGTGAGCAGCTACTCCGCTACTGCTTCCACGATGGATGTGGACCACACCCATGGCTACGACCTTGAGTCTGGAGGATTCGGAAGTGTTCCGAGCAGCAGCAAACAAGGCGAGGCGAGCTTTGATAATTCACAGCCAGAACCTGGATGGCAGACGATATACCTCAGGGCAGGACAGCATGCACAAGGGCACTCGGCTCCGAAGGCATACGAAGATGACCCGAAGTCACCAGCAGCGGATCCCACGAGCCGCAAAAGGCCCCCGAGACTGCCTGACCTCGACAATTATGAATTTAAAGTGATTATCAAGCCTAAAGACCGTTCGGACGTAAAAATGTGTCCTGGGAGTGTACACCCACTTAATGTCGCGTTCGAAAAAGCGTTACGTGGCAAGACGCTACGCACAAAACCTTACATCAGTGTTATTGAAGAGCAAAACATCATCATCGCGGCAACTTCCAATGTCGAAGACGCCACAGTACTTGCGAAGATCGATCACATCAACCTAGACGGGAAAAAGTACCACCACAATGCCTACGTGAGAACACCGCAAGACTCATGCAAAAAGTGGTGCACGGGATTTACCCCAACGCATCAGACAGAGACCTAGAGAAAGTTTTTTTCCTCGGAAACCCACGAAATATTAGGCGTCCGAAGGCTCGGCATATCCAATTCGGTGGTGATACTGTTCAGTGTATACAAAGTTCCTTTCTTTGTTACGTACGGGTGCATCGAGCGCAAATGTTTTCTTTATAGGAAAACTAGACCGTTTTGCGTACTGCGCGAGAGGGAAGGACATAGACCGGACGTCTGCCCCAGCCCAGCTGAATCGAAATGTGACTCGTGCGGCAAGCTGAATGCCGGGGAAGCTCACGATTGCACCCCAACTTGTGCGGCATTCCAAGGGAATCACCACACTTACTCAAGGGAATGCAAAGCAAAGTTTCAGGATCCTATCAATAAGCCTAGGAAACATCAACATTTCGGTGATCAGGAAGAGAAACCGGCAACCTGTGGCACCAGCAAGAGCTACGCGGCAGCTGTACGCACCAGCCGAAAAGAGCAGTTCGAGAAGAAGGAATCCAGAAGAGCGGCCTCCAATTCTACGTCCAGGTCCATGTCAAGATCTAAGTCTAGTCAACGTCGCAACTCGTCAGGCCGATCCAGAACGGAAGAGTCAAGACATCGTAAAGTGCACGAGACCATCAGGTCGGCCTCCTTTGCGCCTAAGGCGGATCCACCGGCACAGGAGACACCACGCACTAGAGAACGCGGACCGTCTTCTGAGCAGCAAGAAGACTCAAGACACATCGAAAAGTGGGCTATGCTGGGTTATCTCTATCCCTCCCCGGAAACGCGATATTTAAGGAGTTTAACGACCTGAAAGCAGAAATTATGCAGCTAAAAAAACAACGAGGCGTTGCGAGCTGAACTTAAATTGGTCTGGCTGCAGTCACAAACAACTCCCGACAAAACACCCGAAGCCCGGCTAAATTCACAGTCAGTTTATGAGCGCGTCATTGCAGAGGTGACGGCTGACAGAGAGAAGCAGGATAAAAAAGTCCTACAAGTTATTCAGATGGTCAAAAACGAGCTCGCAAACGAGTCCTCCAACACTAGGAAATACATAAACTCCGCCACTGCCACAGTCCGAGACGAATTCAATTCTACACTCAAAAGGTGCAACTTCCGAAAAAGGAAATCCAGATATGCCGACAGGTACCCTCTTCCAGAAGAGGACGAATAAGGACCATGGCACATAGGGGACAGGAAACAATAATTTGGCAATCGAATTGTTTGCGATTCAAAAAGAGAAAAGCAAGCATTCAATTTTTCATCGACACGTCGGAGACGCCACCTGCAGTAATAGCACTTCAAGAAGCAAATATGGTCATCAGCATGAAGGGGTACAAAAATTTCCAAGACGAGCATAGCCTAGGAATACTTGTTCACAAGGAGTTTACCGCAACGCTGCAAGAACCGCTAGCCGAAAATATCGAACATGCTTACATTGAAATTCTTCCCAAACACAGGGGAAAACGCAGTTTGCACACACTAAACGTGTACAGTCGCCCCAGGGACTCATGTCGTCAGATAGCCACGGTATTTAAAAATTTTTTTCAAGAGAGCAGGAGGGCTATGACCCCCTCGTCATAGCCGGTGATATCAATGCGCCTCATGAAGCATGGGGATATCACTTTAACAGCCCGAAAGGTAGGAGGATCCTTGAGATCGCTAACAGAGAAGGGCTCACAATCTTAACGGATCCCCTGCAACCCATCAGAGCGGGTAATAGCGTCAGCAGAGACACCTGTCCAGATCTCACGCTTGTGAAAAACTGCCTGCAGGCCACCCGGTATAACAGTGGCGAGTCCCTGGGCAGTGATCACTTCATCGTCTCCTGCACTGTTCAGGGAGTTAAATGTCGGAAACCGTTTGGCAAGGCTAAGATTGTGAACTGGGACAAATGGAGGGAGGAAATCGCACTTCTCCCGGATGAAGATATCACAGATATTGAGGCATGGAAAGCGCTGCAGATGAAAACTGTCGCCGGGCACTCTACGACCGCGAACACCACGGAGGAAACTCCGGCAGTTGACCCGCACCTGTTACATCTGTGGGAAGCCAGATCTCTGACAAGGAGGTAGAAAAGGCAAAAGTTAAATCGCAAGCTGAAGACCAAGATTGCAGAACTTACGAAAGAAGCGAATGACTACGCACATAACCTCGCTAACCAAAACTGGCTCAAGCTGTGCGATGAGCTCAACGGTAGAATGGGCACGGCTAAAGCATGGGGACTCCTCAGATCCCTTAACGAGCCGAACTCAAACCGGAAAGAGCAAACAGACACGCTCTGTTACGCCTTGCACAGCCTTAAAGGGGAAAACGAAGCCCTCATTGCAGAACTTGCAAGGAAATTCCTCGTTCTGGGATCCTCGTACCCTCTCCCTGCGTACACCGGTGCACCCAATGAAGATATGAACCATGACGTAACAGTTGAGGAACTGAGGGCGGAGCTTGACGTCATGAGTAAGAACACCGCTCCTGGACGAGGCCAGATAAACACCAAGATGCTCTTTAATATGGATGGCATCTCCTTAAGAAATTTAGTGAAATACTTCAACGTACAGTACTGGAACAAGGGCCAGATCCCCGACTCCTGGAAAATGGCTTTAGTGCGATTTATTACCAAGCCCAAAAAGCCATGCGATATTGATCATTTACGACCGATCTTCCTGATGTTGTGTCTGGGTAAACTGTTCGAGAGGGTCGTGAGCACTCGACTGAAGCGACTCCTGAGGAAGAGTGATATCCTTCCTGACACGCTGTACGGGTTTAGAGAAAAGCTGTCTACACAGGATATTCTCCTCCGTATCAGAGAGGATACTCTGGACAACCCCGGCAGATGTCAGGTCAAGGCCATCCTGAAGCTCAATTTAAAAGGAGCAGTTGACAATGTCAGCCACCAGGGAGTACTGGATGATCTTAACAGCATCAACGGTGGTGACCGCACATATAATTACGTGAGGAACTTTCTCTCCAATAGAGAAGCGTCAATATGTATTGGTGATCAGACATCCTTTCCGTTCAATCTAGGTTCCAAGGGCTCACCGCAGGGAGAGGTCTTGTCTCCGCTTCTCTTCAACCTGGCCATGCGAGGGCTACCAGAGAAGCTAGACCGCATCCCAGGCATTGAGCACGCTATATACGCCGACGACATTACGATCTGGTGTTGCAGCGGTAATGAAGGGGAAATTCAAGATCGGCTTCAGGAAGCAGCGAATGTCGTGTGCCAGCAGGCGGCGAAGCATGGGTTAACGTGCTCCCCGAGAAATCAGTTACTGCTGTTCGACCGTGGCAAGAAGCAGAATACGGCGTTTTTGCCGTCCAATCCCTCTGTCGCCATTACGGTCCAGGGTATGAGCCGATAAAGAAAGAGATCAAGATCCTGGGAGCCATCATACCCAGCGGCAACACTAACACCATTACAATCCGACAGCTCCAAGCCTATCCCGAGCAAGTCTCTAGAATGCTACGCCGAGTAATCAAAAGATATAGGCTAAGAGAGAAGGAGGCCCTAAGATAAGTTCAGGCAGTCATTCTCTCTAAACTAACATACACCACCCTGTACTTACGGCTTAGCAAAAAGGAGAAAAACCGACTAGATGTTATTATTCGAAAGGCAATTAAGGCGGCGCTGGGACTCCCTTTATGCACATCCACTAAGCGCTCACTACAGCTGGGGATTCATAACACCATCGACGAACTGACAGAGGCCCACCGTGTAAATCAAATTGTCAGGCTCTCAACATCTAAGCCTGGCAGGAAAATATTACAGAAGCTGAGAATCAGTCCACCCACCCCGGGAATTCGCTGACAAGATCGACATGCCCACGCAGATGAGTTCACACATAACGACTCATCCCATACCAAAACCCATAGATTAGGAATACAACAGAGGAAGGAGACTAGCCAGAGCTAGACACCTCTTTAAGCGCTGGGATGAAAACAAGGACACGATCAACGTCCATGCGGCTGGACCAGTTAACGGAGTCGCGGCAATTGCAGCAGTTTCACCCCGGGAGGGTATCATTGCAAGAAGCCTTATCCAAGCAGTTGATACCACATCGGCTGTAAAAGCAGCTATCGCACTAGCGATATCAAAGAACAGCGGGGCAACCTTTATGTCCGACTCACAAGCAGCGGTACGCAATTACCTCAGAGGCCGCGTTGGCGCTCCATGTTGCGAAATTTTGGAAAGGTCTAATCCTTCCAACATCGAGATCTTATGGACGCCAGGGCACCTCTCAACGACGGTCAACGAGGCAGCCAACACTGCTGCTCGAGCTCTCCTCCTCCGAGCATCTGGCACGCAGCCTCTCTCTGACACAGTCGACAACCCCTCACCCTTACTAAGCTACGCAGAAATTACGGAGTACTATAAGTTCACAAGCAGGAAATATCCTCTTCCTCACAAAACCCTAAGTAAATATGAAGAGCACATAATCAGGCGACTACAAACTAATACTCTACCCAATCCTTACCTAAGGAGTAAATGGTACCCAGATACCCACCATTCGTTCTGCCCCTTCTGCGGAGCAGTTGGCACACTCTTTCACGCGGTTTGGGAATTTCAAGAAAACCATGACTTGGACAGCAATCCCGATCCGACTTATGAGCGCTGGGAGGCAACCGTTCATAGCCACAGCCCCCTCGACCAGAAATCGCTGGTTGAGAGGGGCCGGATTATGATGGCGACCAATGGGTTCTCGTACTGAACCCACCCAGTTCTTATGCTCTGAATAAATGTTTCTCCTCCTCCTCCTTCTCTGACCCACTTCGAGCTCGACATCAGCATGCAGCGTGATTGCCTCATGGATAGCACGACGGTCCTTTCCATCATAGACAGGTTGGTAGCCGTCGCTTCCACTGGAATATGCACCCTGATTCCGCCAACACCGCATGCCAAGGTCCTAGAGGACTTTCCAGATTTGCGAAGTTTTTCAATCTCGCCAACCGCCGTAGCGCACCTTGTCACGTGTCATCCACCCTTTGCAGCTCGTCCCCGCCGCCTCTTCGGTGACCGTATTTCGGTTGCAAACCGCGAGTTCCAAAACAGGCTTCAGTTGAGTATCATGAGCCCATTTCTACATATATAGTGCCTTAGAAAGAACCGGGTGACTGGCGACCGTGTAACAACTGCACGTCATTCAACGCTCACACGGTTCACGACAGCTCTCCCCTTCCACACCTCCAATATATCACCGCAAACTTGAAAGGCTGCAAGGCCTCTAGTAAAGCGTCCCATGCGAAAACGTACCAATTTCCCGTCGGGCAAGCCGATGCTTCGAAGACGGCTATCGCTACACTGTTCAGACAGCTCGAATTCGTGCGAATGCCGTTTGGTCTACGCAACGTAGCACAGACATTCAAATGATTTCTTGCAGGAGTGATGCGCGGACGCCTGGCTGCTTTGCCTACATCGACGACATACTGGTCGCAAGTTCTACTACCCAAGGTCACCAGTGCCACCTCCGGTAACTGTTCCAGCGACTTCAGCAATTCGGCCTGATAGCCAATGCCCAATATTGCGTCTTCAGGTCTTTTGAGCTACAGTTCCTTGGCCATTATATTTAAGTGTGGAATTCGTCTTTTGTCTTCCAATGTCCAGGCCGCAATCAACTTCGTAGCACCCACTACCCTGCGTAACCACTCAGTTACCGGCCTTCTCCGGACAACAAAGATAACGTCATCCGCCGCTGCCTGGTAGTTCGGGGCTGCTAACCAAGCCTTCGGCGATGATGTCCTCCTTATCCATCCGAGTACTCATGTGCCCACTGGCATCATAGTGGATGGTTGGCGCAGCAAATCGACTCCGAGTAGCACCCGCTGGGTACCTCCTCGTCAAAAGAAGACGACGTGTCATTGCTATGGCGGCTTGTTACCCAATTAATCATGCACTTTACCAGCTGCGGAGACCGTACGCACGCAAACATCTTCATCTCGTCCGCCCAAAAACTTCCTGCCTCTTCAGGCGACGCTTTCCTTCACTTAGAATCGACTCCGTTACTCTTAAGGACCAGTGATTATCTTGCCTTCGCATGACAAGCTCTGCCCAAGCCCATATCTCCCTCTTGATTTAGATTAGGATGTCATTAACACCCGTTTGTTTCGTCACACACTCTGCCAGCTTCCGGTCTCTTAACGTTACACCTGCCATTTTTCTTTGGATAGCTCTCTCCATTGTCCTTAACCTGAGCAGAATTCTTTTCGTTATCCTCCAAGTTTCTGACCCATAGGCGAGTACCGATAAGATACCGTTGTTGTACACTTTTCACTTGAGAAGTATCGGTAAATATAACCATTCATTATCTGAGATCGTGCCACGCGCGCTCCACATCATTTTTATCCTTCTAGTTATTTCCCTCTCATGATCCGGATCAGCGGTCACTATTTGCCCAAGTAGACGTATTCAGTTACCACTGCTGCACCTCGCTACCAATAGTGAACTGATGTTCCCTTGCGAGACTGTGGAACATTACTTTGGTTTTCGGCATGTTAATTTTTAGACCCACCTTTCCGCTCGGTGAGACTCACTGCTCATGCTTTGCAGTTCATTTCCTGTGTCATCACTGCAGTGCCATCTGCGAATCGCAAATTACTTGGGTACTATTCTTCATTAACTCTGAATACAAGCCATTCATCGGCTGCCTAAAGATGGGCTGGCTGTGTTGGTGTAGCAAGTTCTGTCATGAACCTGCAGCCGCAATGTACTATCGCGATGGAAAGAAACGCGAACAAATCTGCTCTCCACTGTTCTTATTTTCTTTCATCCGGCTTTGACCTAGGTTGTAAAAAAAAGTCGTTAGAGTCGTCTTGGAGTGTATTATGAAGGACTGTAGGTTTTTTTTTTGCTAACGTCTAAGTATAAACGTGATGAAAATAAATGTGAACGGCGTAGTGCAAAGGCTCCGCTCTGTTCGCATTTCTTTCCATCTCCCTTTGCATGCAGTCCTCGCCATAGATGTCGATAGGCTTACTATGGAGGCTTGGCAGCGCCAGTGGCAGCGAGACAGATTTTCTCAGAGCGCACATTTCCTTACCGCCCACAGGCCGGTGTTTTGACGTTTCTGCCTCCTTTATTTTGTAGCTTTCGTATCTTTTGCTGCTGTCGCTGCCAAATTGAAGTTGCCAGTAAAATATGCCTAGTGATGTTTAGAAGCTACGTGATGAACTTTCAGAAAGAAATTGCTGCATTGCGTAGCGTAATCAAGAGGGATGTTCGGAAAGAATATCGCGAATAATCAAACTGCGTTCATTTTTGCAGCAAGATATGTGAGGATATAGCGGCGGAGTTCTCCGCCCTGAAAGAAGAAAACAAGGCACTTAAAGTTGAAAATTTTGAGATGTTTTCCGAGCGAGATGGGCTCCAGAACCTACTGTCAGATTTTTAACAGCGCTGCATCAATCTATGGCAATACCCCAGGATCAAGAATATCTAAATTAAAGTCATTCCTGAAACAGAAGGTGAGGACCTTTGTGAAGCGTTGCAGAAGGCTGGCGAAACAATCGATGTGCTCATAGCACACGATGACATTGATGCTTCTCATTGTGCCCCGACTAAAATTACTGCAGCCCAGAGCATCACCATGAAGTTTCGCAGTCGCTCGAAGCGGGACATCATTCTAACCACAGCGAAGCGAATGACAATAAATGCAGGCGACCTTGGACATCCCTCTGAATAAAGCTCTTTTTATAAATGAGAATTTTTGTCCCGCCATGAAAAAAACGGCTTTGAATGGCAATTTCTTGCAAAAAGAAAAAAGCCGGAAATCTGCCAGGACACGCAATGGCCATATTCTCAATAAACGGAATGTAAGCGCTAATCTAGTCATGATCGCCGGCCTGAAAGACATCGATAAAATATGCATCTTTTGAAAAACAGCGTGTACAACGACGGATAAGAACAAGAAGGACACGGGGCGAACGCTGTCCTCTCAACTAAGGTTTTATTAGCAACACCTGGTGCTTATAAAGAGAGAAACATACACATAGTAGAACACATGATACGCTAAAAGAGATAAAAGATGAGGCAGACATGCACGCGAAGCTCAAAGGCCATCAAGAAAAGCTATCTCTTTGTCATTGAGAGGGACTGAGGGTTTGCTGACACACTTTGGCTTTTGACTGATATAGTATGATTCCATTATTTCCCGCGTGGTTTGATCACAGTGCGTGTACAGCATCTTTGTGGTACGCCACATGACTATGCATTTTTTTTCTTTTTCATTATTTCACACTTTTTACAATGGCTCACCAAATATGAACGTTCATTGTTGTTTTCTAGAATTTTTCTGTGCTCTTGCAACCGTTTGTTTAAGCACCGTCCTGTGTGCCCAATGTACCGGGCTCCGCAGGAGAGTGGAATCTGGTACACAACCCCTTTGCGACAACCGACGATATTGACTCTGTGCCTGGTGCCACAACCTTTCGTTTTTTCCAACGGTTCTCTCTCCCTTCGGATCAACGGGCATAACTGCTTTAGTTTGATGGGAGCTGATATTGCTACATTAACTTCATATCGACTTGCCACATTTTTCAGCCCATGGGTGATGCGAGGTAGGTAAGGAAGAACAGCACCTTTTTTCTTCTCTTTTTCTTTTTAGTTGTCATGAGTCTTCTGGGTGTCCCCCTGTTTGACCCTCTTGAGCAAACGAGAGCAGGCCTCTATTATCGTGCAACTTGGGTACCTGGCAAGCCTAATCCTGGAGAGCTGAGACTGGAAACTGTCGCTGAGGGCATGGTGACAGGATTTTGTAATGAATTACGAAGTCAGGAACTGACAATGCCAATTTTAACAATTTTTGAATGACTTGAATGGGAACTAATGAGCGGTTTGGTTAACCTAGGGTTGTATTTTCATCAGACATGATCGGCACCAAACCGCAGGCGCAAATCCAAGAACTGCAATTCATCATCAGATGGTGCCTCAAAGGTGAAATCCAGCTCTGCTCCACATTCTCTGAATTCTTTCAAAATGTCAGGCATGCGTGAAGCTAAACGATTACGGTCGGTAAACTCCAGGTAGTCGTCCACATACCTCACGGTCTTGAGCTGCAGTGCTGATAGTTCCCTCTCGAGGTCCCTATCTACGTACATCAGGAACATTTCGCTAAGGACCGGGGCCAAGCTTGACCCTTTACACACTCCTGCCTTCTCTGAATAAAGTTTGCCCTGCCAACCCACGAAAGTCGAACACAGGTAAAACCGGAGTCGCTCTAGGAAACTTTCAACTGTAGACCACATTTCGTGACGAAGGCTAGCTCATCATTATGTTCTGTAATACATAATTTCACACGTTTCAACAGTTTGTCATGCGGTAGGATTTAATATGTCTTTCACGTCGATACTAAAGGCGACATAGCTTCCTGGGTTACGATCCTTCAGGAAAGAAACAAGCGCAGCGGAATTTGGAATCCTTAAGGGGTCATTCAAGCAAAGGGATGAAAGGTGTCGTTGCAAGAAGATTGACACATGCTGTTGCCGCGTGCTCTTCTCCGAGACAATCGCCCAAAACTGGACGTCGACCTTATGCGTTTCTGCACTAAAGAACATCTCCAGGTGAAGTTTCTTGCACTTACCAACCTGTGTGTACAGCCGTTCAAGGCCAAGGCTGTTGAGAAGCGCCATAGCTTGATTATTGGTCTCAGCTTCCTTCAAGGATGAAACCTCGAAATTCCTGAAAATCACTGCTAAAGCTTTTTCTTGGAACTGCTTTTCAAAAAAGATAGCAAAGCCGCTTTCCTTATCTGATAGGATCAACCTCAAGTCGTGCGAGCAAATCCACTTTGCAATGGCTGGCACCGGACTAGGCTTTTTCTTTTCCCCCTTTGTGCGGTCAAGGGCTTGCACACACTTTGTAACACACCAGTGTCTTTCATTATCCTCCACCTTTCTTGCAATTTATCTTGACATTGAAAGTTTTTCCGCCCTGTCCAGTCTAGGCTCGAAAGCATCCTTGGGGCCGAGCTTGAGAACGTCGTTATGTCCGGCGGGACCTGTTCATCGGAAAAGATGAAAACCTTGCCTTATTTGGGGCAGTTCCTTTTCTTCTCGGGCGGCAGTCGGGGATGCACTGTGTTCTAAAGGAACTCGATGAACTGGTCTGACGTTGCGCACTATCCAGGGCACGATGTCCCTGCTGTTTCTCCGTCCGTAAGCCCGCAAGCTAACCGCAGGCAATTCTTGAAATGTCGAGCCTGCCGCCAGTACTTAGACGTCATGATATGGCACAACCTTCTGCTGTGCCCGGCGGATGGTTGCAAAAACCCACAGGCGGAAAGGGCTTCCGGGGGAGCCACTCCTAGCTTCCCGTAACAAGATGCTTTCCTGGCTTGGCAGATACATATGGCGATGAGCGGCGCGATCACTTCCGGGTTGCAGAAAGGTGAGTCACGACATAAAACAGGGCCCGTTCCGCTCGTCCCAGCGTTCGTCCCGTGTCGTTCTTGTTCTTGTCGGTCGTTGTTCGCGCTGTTTTACAAAAGATGCATATATACCAACTCGCCCAAATGAACGTTCTGCTCATCGATAAAATAATCTAGGTAATTCCTTTTTTGTGCATTTTTCTCCATGTGCTGTGATTTCTTTTGTACGCATGATGCTTAACCTCTGCTCTCAAAAACAAAAATCCACCACCTATTTTTACCTGTATGCACAGTCACTTGGTAATGAAGAAGCTGAAGTTGTCGCTCTTGACACCTTAAGTTTTAGAAGACTAAGAAGTAGCGTTCTTCGGGCTCCATTGTCCTTCCTTGTGTCAGGACAACTGCGACTCTGTGAAAGGACGCAGAACCTGAGGGCTGCGGATTAGCGGCTAAGTACCTGGCGGTGGTGTGCTAGCTTCCTCAATTTCTTCTTCTTGTCTGTGCCTGCTTGCACCTGTCCTGGGGTGATTGGGCGCGGGACGAAGGCTTAATATCTACTTCTCCCGGCCAGGGGTTCTCCCCTGGGTCGGCATTTCTTCCTCAAGGCCACCTCCCAAGTGATCTTTTTCTTCAGTGGCGTTTGCAGCATTCCAGTCGCTTTCGTGCCTTCCGATAGAGGTACTATTCGACTTAACAACCCGAAAGGAGTATAGGCGGCTCTTCAATTCACACGGAAACACTTCATGCGCATAACTGATGTCCGGAAGATCGGCAGGTGTGGTATTTTGTGCAGGTCACCAGATAAAGACTGCATAGAAGATCTGATGAAGTGTACGTCTTTTGCCAACCACCCGGTGAGGGCACTCATTCCGCCTCATCTAGCGTGTTCTAAGGACTTAGTCCCAGGGGTCGATTCTCGATTGAGCCCTATGGAAACACTTGAGAACCTCTCGTATGCGGGAGTAATTGCTGTACATCGATGCAGCAGAACGGTCGACGAAGTAAATATTCCTACAGAGTCTGTCATTGCCAAATTTGCAGGATTATTCTTCCTGTCTGAGATAAAAGTATTACCACTTGTATTTCGAGTAGATGCTTTTAACTCTCAGCTCCTTCAGTGCCAAAACTGCTGGAGATTTGGCCACAGCAGCAAAGCCTGCAAATCGACCTTAGGGTGGTGTGGATGTGGGGAATGTCATGGCAGAGAGGAATGTCCTGAACTGCAGGAGAAATGTTGTTGGTTTAGTGGTGCTCACCTTGCTGATTCGCCTGACTGTCCTGCACGATGTTGTGCCCGGACAACTAGCCCGGATTCGAAATCTACAGGATGCAAAATTTCTCTTGCGAACGCCATTGGACAAGGCCGGTGCTGCGCCGTAAGGCAACCGCGCCCTAACGCTTACTTGACAAGCTAAAATGCTGCGCCGCATGGAAGCGGCGCCCAATGGAGAAGCATCGGCGAGCGACATGTCCAAACGTGCAGCAAATTGCTAGACAGCCAGGCGCCGGTTCCCCTTTCCCCCTGGGAGTCACCGCACCAGGCAAACTTGAAGCGGGTGGCCAGCGCTGTCGTTTGTTGGGCCTCTCGGACGACTCTCAAGTGCTGACTTTTTATTGGTCCGTTTGAGGGACGACCGTTTCTCGGAGCTATATAAGCCCCAACGCTGCCGCCTAGAGAGCACTCGTTCTACCGAGCCCGTTCTACAGAGACCGATCCACCCTACTCTAATTAAAATGAGACGGGGTACCGCGCCGTTCAGAGACAAGGTTACGGTCAAGCTTTTGGCCAATCTCCCTTAGTCGGCGTATGAGACCCTGCTAGAATACATCAACGCAATCTGGAAAAACGATACGCCCCTCCCCCTAGAATGGAAAACGGCTCTTGTCACATTCATTCCAAACGCAGGCAATCCCATCAATACCGATCATCTCCGACCTATCTCTTTATCGTCTTGTGTGGGCAAGCTTATGGAGGCCATGGTTTGAGATCGCCTCTCAAAATCAGGAGGCCCGTAACACTTTCGCAGACACGATGTTTGGATTCCGGCCTCAAGTCGGCACAAGACATTTTTCTTCAGCTCAGCCCCGAGATACACACGCCTGTCGAGCACCCTCATAATGACAAGGTTGTTCTCGCCTTGGATTTGAAGGGCGCCTTCGACAATGTGAAACATAGCATCATTCTCTCTCACCTCGGCGAGACACACTGTTTGACACAACACTTTTAATTACATTAAACATTTCCTAACGAACCGCGAAGCCATTCCGCGAGCACGCTCCTTACACAATGGGTACACGGGGCACACCACAAGGCGCAGTGCTGTCTCCACTAGTCTTTAATCTCGCAATGCTCCATCTCCCTGCCCAACTGGCTGAGGTTGAAGGTGTACAGCATGCGCTGTATGCCGACATCACCATTTGGGCAACAGAGGGCAACATTGGTCAACTGGAAGACCACCTGCAAACAGCGGCGAGCGTAGTGAAGTGCTGTGCTAGGTACTGTGGTCTCAAGTGCTCTCTTCAAATACCAGAATACGTACATCTCCGCCCCTCGCAGAGACGCAAGACCCCAATACTTCTCTCTCTGGCTAGCGGACCCATACACGAAGCCACTGAAATTAGAGCTCTCGGACTATTTATTCACAAGAACCGTCGCGCCGACACAACCATAGCCAAGCTTCGAAGGTTGGCGATCAAGTGGGCCGCATGGTCCGCCGCGTCTCCAACAAGTGTGGGGGCCTCAGAAGTAGGGATGCGATGCGACTCGCCAATGCTTTTGTGACGAGTCGAATTTTTTATTCGACTCCATACCTGCACTTGCGCAAGCATGACGAAGACATCTTGGAGGTTACTCTCCGCAAGATGACCAAAAGGGCGCTCGACCTCCCGATCTCTACCTCCAATGCGAGGCTCCTTGCACTGGGGGTGGTGAGCACCTATCGGGAGCTGCGCGAGGCGCACCTCACTCAACAATACACGCGTCTTGCCCAGAGCGTGTCCGGTTGTCGCCTCCTGAGCTGGCTACATGTAAAGCATGACCATCACATTGAGGAAAGGGTACGAGTGCCAGAACTATGGAGAGGCGCCCTCTGTGTTCGACCCCTTCCTACCAAAATGGACAGAGAGAACCACAATGGACGGCGTCAGGCGCGGGCGAATGCTCTGCACTGCCATTATGGCTCCAAATACAGCGTTTTTTATGTTGACGTTGCGGGCCCACATCATTCCACGGGAGGATGGTACACGGCCGCAGTCGTTCACGAGGGAAGACAGTTGAACGGTCTCACTTTTAAGGCACTTAGCACAACCCACGCGGAGGAGGTAGCAATCGCCCAAGCCGCCTCCCACGCTCAATCTAAATTCATCATATCTGACTCGCGAGGGGCTTGCTAGAATTATGAACTGGGCCGGATAACGCCAACAGCGCAACGAATACTTCGGAGAGCAGCTCGGGATCAGGACACCCAAGACCCGATTTCTAATTTGGACTCCAGGCCACCAGTGCCTACCAGGGAATGAGGCCGCCAACTCGGTCGCCCGCGCACTCACTAACAGGGCCCCCGACGTAGACCCTACCGATCTGGACCAGGACTCCTATCCTCTGTTAACTTTCAAAGATATCTCCGCTTATTACCGGGACTCGCACCGTCAGTACCCGGCTCCTCTCAAGGGGCTAGGGAAAGCTGACAAGAGAATACTGCTTAGACTTTTCACTAACACTCTACTGTGCCCGGCAGTGCTCAAGCATTTCGACGCTTCTTTCTCTAGCCTCTGCTCTTTCTGTGGGGAGGTGGCTGACACGTTCCACATGGTCTGGGCATGTCAACACAATCCTTCTCTTCCGCCCCTAACCCCTTCCCCATCCCGAGAGGACTGGGAGGCAGGCGGCCCTGCTCAGCTGCCGGGACCTGCCGGCCCAATAAGCCCTAGTTCATCGAGCTAGAGTGGCGGCCAAGACCAATTGGGGTCCCTGAATAAGGGACTCCACCTAGTATTGTAAGGGGAGCGTCACACTAGGGATTGCTCCCCTCGCAACCTCTCTGAAATATTCAAATGAATGCTTTCACCACTACCACCGTGAGCCGTGTGCCGCTCACGAGTGGAGTGAGATGTGTGAGGCGTTGGAGCATCGCTGGACGTCACCGTGCGAAAACAGTCGCGTTTTCTGTTAGCTATCGGCCTCCTTGCCGATCTCGTGCTTTATAATGCTCTGTACATAATGGGTAAAATTCCTTTTGTCGTTCTCACCGATGCCTGTTTCGGAGTCTTTGCTACCGACTAGAGAGCTGGCAACGCTCTGTCACTGAACGGGTGACGAGCGCTACGGGACCACCTCAAAGTCGCAACTTTGGCGCCAGCGGTGGGATCCCGAACCACAACATTAGATGGATGCTATGTGATTGACCGGCACCAGCTACCTCGGCGCGGTGAGTGCCTGAAGTTTACCTCAAACACCAGACTTCATCTGACACAAGCTATAGTAGCTTAGAGAAGAATTTGCTGTAGCATTGTGATAACCTTGTGTATATAAAGCATAGTAAGAGAGTTTTGAAAACAATGGGATGCTAAGGGGGTAAAGAGAAGTGTGTGAAATATTTGCGCGTGTCTTACCAGTAACAATTTAGTAGCGCACACAAGTATATTCTAAAAGGGTAAACAGTAAGAGGACAGTGTGAACGATGGAGAGGCACAAGGTCAAAGAACTTCTTCAAATTTGTGAGGAATTGGGCATTCAGTTGGGCTCAACACAAAGAAAGAATGCGATCCTTGAGGTGATGAAAACTTAGGACGTAACGGCTGAGGAAACTGAAGAGGCCTGGGCGGGAACGGCGGGAGCTGTAGGGAAAGCGTCGCGAGGAGCAAAAGAAAGAAAAAAAACGTCGCGGGAAGGAACGTCGCGAGTAGTCCGAAAAACGCCTTGATCGCGAAGAGACAGAGACAGCAGCATGCTCGCACAATGAGACTGTTGGACTTGGAGCTTGAAGTGCAGCGGGTGAGTTTCGAAAGGGATGAAACGTTATCTGTTCTGCTTGAGACTTACCGTCAGAACTCGAGCGACAGGCTGTGGCCCTACGTGATCGCCGAGGATATGGCGATGTATCTCGCGGATTTTGAGAGCATCTGCGATAAAAAGCGCATTGAACGGAATGGTTGGACACAGGTGCTGGTCGCCCTTCTTTAAAGCGAAATGTCTGCAAAGGTCAAAGATTTGTTAGACGGCAGTACTGACAGCTATGATGAGGTGAAAGAGATTTTATTGAGGAAGTATCGGCTGTCACCACTAGATCTCCAGGAAAAGTGCGATTATGAAGGTCGCAAGTCGTACTTCAATTTTGCCTACCAGTTTAAAGCCGACGTTTTAGAATGACTCGATAATGCGGAAGGTCCGGACGACCGTGGCAAAGAAGGAGAGTGCTTAGCTGTAGAGCAGTCCTGCTAGTACGGCACAGAGGAAGGTAGTCCTTACTTGGCAGATGTAGCTGCTGCTCTCTCAGTGGGAGACGCACCGCATTCGTCAACGGAGGAAACCTTTTTGCCTTTGGATAAGGTAGCCATATCATCGGACGTCGGTGAAATCACAGCGGTCACACTCACTGAGACTGGAGAGGAGATAAGCGAAGCTGGATCTGATAGCGTCTCAAAAGCAGAGGCAAAAGGTAGCAGCACCGCCAACCGTAACAAAGAAACTAACGCTGGTTTGGTTGCGCACGCTAGCAACCAAGAATTGTGTTTCCAGGAAACTTCATACCCCCAGCGTCATGCTGCTTTGAAAGAGAAGGTCGAAGCTGGTGTAGCCCTGGTTCAGATAGGCTGGGGAAAATCTCATCAGAACGCAATTAGTGAGACACTCGAGAAAGGTTCGTTGAGGATACATCACGGCAGATTCGCAGCGGCCCGCGACAGACCGCCAGAAAGTAAAGAACCGAGCTCAGAGAAAATCGCAGAGGTGTCCGAACTTTCCCAAATGCTGTTACCTGTCACTCAAAGCAGGGATCTAGGTGATTTACAACGCAAGGAAAATCCTGAATGCAACGAGCCTTTGGGTATTAATGGTTTAAGTTTGATGTTGCGGCGAGGGCCGGCAGCAAGGCAGTTTTGAAAAGGTGACGGCGATAAAAGAATACTAATTTGGGCAGTCGCGCTAAGAAGAAAAGGGTGCGGATCAAGATGCTTCTACGTTTACGGGCCGGCCAACCACGTAACTGCCGAAACTGACACCGCGGCTCTCAAGGATTTGGAGGCGTCGCATGGAAGCCAATTAGACTAGGAGTCCCTTTGTAGTGCGGAAGCCGCTTCCGTCATTGTTGGAGCACCGTAGTAGTAGTCCTGGGACAGGTGACGAGCAGAGTGGGCTGCAGAGAAAGGCACGCGGCCGCCAGACAAAAGGGCGCCACAAAACGCGCGCGAGTGGGAGGGGGCACGCAACCCCCCTCTTTGGGACACCTGCAGGAACCATAAGAGGAGGAAGCGCCCCTTTCGGCTAAAGCTTAAGAAGCGCTTTTCCGGCTTCGGGCACATGTCCTGGAGAGGCGGAAATATTCAGCCTCTCAACTTTTGCGAAGGGTCAGCTGGTAGAGCGGCCTTCCCATCGCGGCCGCGCCGGTCGCGGCTAAAGAATGGAGGATTGCGGGAATGAGTGCTCCCTGTATGTACTGTCTGCTTTTTAGTTTTTCTCAGCCGCATAAAGATGAAAGCAGACCAGGTTTTGAGCCTTTCGCCTAGCGCATTTTTTACTTTTCGTGTTTTCTTGCCCTAATGATAGAGCCTAAAAATGTCTGCTCATTATGTAACCTAAGTGTTTCCCAGTTCATAGTACAAATGAGCACTGTAGCAACAATCAGTTTCTTTCAGAGCTGTAATCTCTCCAGTGCGCTTATCTTCTTATGCTTTGTTCTTTAATGGCATCGCTTATGTTGAGGTTCGATGTAGGCTGTGTTCCAGCATGTTCTTGTACATAAGTTTAGCGGCGCTGCTCATATTGAGAGCATGCACTGAAGCGCGGAAGCAAAGCGAAGTAACTCATGCGCCATTGTGGCGTAGTCACTCGCATGGAAGCCGCGAGCATACTTTGGGTTATGTATGGGAGCTTTGTTACGTGCTTTTGCAAGTGAAGTTACTTGCAGCATTTGTTAGGCGCAGGCATGCAACAGCTAGCGATGCCTCTGTGGGGATTGTAGTTTAGGTAGCCGGCGTACGCTCCTAGAGATGCTACCCTTTCCCCTGTATTAAGCATCCCAGTCTCGACACTGTTTAGGGTGCAAGATTTGTGCATTTAGAGGTGGTTTTAAGAGGCAGGCCTTACTGTGAAACCAGCTAAATGTCACCTAGGTTGCGGTGAAGGGAATTGTTTGGGCCTTGTGGTGGGACGCGGGCGGTGTAGACCTTCTGACATCAAGGTAGCCGCTATTGTGAACTATCCCCGGCCGACCACTAAGACGAATATAATAATAATAATTGGTTTTAGGGGGAAAGGAAATGGCGCAGTATCTGTCTCATATATCGTTGGACACCTGAACCGCGCCGTAAGAGAAGGGATAAAGGAGGGAGTGAAAGAAGAAAGGAAGAAGAGGTGCCGCAGTGGAGGGCTCCGGAATAATTTCGACCACCTGGGGATCTTTAACGTGCACTGACATCGCACAGCACACGGGCGCCTTAGCGTTTTTCCTCCATAAAACCGCAGCCGCCGCGGTCGGGTTCGAACCCGGGAACTCCGGATCAGTAGTCGATCGCCCTAACCACTGAGCCACCGCGCCGGGGCACGAATATAAGGGCCTTTTTAGGTTTAGCTTGATATTACCAACACTACACTGATTTTGCCATCCCGCTAGCAGACGAGCTTCAAAAGTCTGAGCCC
Organism: Amblyomma americanum; assembly: GCF_052857255.1. Classification (NCBI taxonomy): domain Eukaryota; kingdom Metazoa; phylum Arthropoda; class Arachnida; order Ixodida; family Ixodidae; genus Amblyomma; species Amblyomma americanum. The sequence continues at coordinate 149,153,715 of NC_135502.1, read as the reverse complement.
GTTAAAATGACGCGGGACTCGAAGAAAGAAAATGCGTTCCAAATGTTGAAGCGAGGCTTGAGCCATAAGCCGGTTCGGACGGCACCAGACTTTTCGAAAGGTTTCATCAATCAGTGTGACGTGAGTGATCGCGGCATGGGAGCAGTGCTATGCCAAGAAGCTACTAGTGGTCATGAACGACCAGTTTTGTATTTGAGTCGCAAACTAAGTTGTAGGGCGGAGGCCTACAGTACTCTCAGAAAGTGTGCCCCTGCCTTGTGTGGGCAGTTCAGAAGCTGGCTTGTTATGTCTCCGGTTCTGAGTTTGTTGTGGAAACAGACTATTGCCCTTGAACTTGGTTAAGTAACATGTCGTCTAAAAGTGGCCGTTTGCTGAGGTGGAGCTTGACCCTGCAGCCGCAGAGCCTCGTTGTCCGTTATAAGATGGGAAGGTTGAACGCGAACGCATATACGCGAAGTCGTGCATTCTAGGCCTCGCTTCTTTCAGTGACCTCCTCGTTGCTTACCGTCTCTCGCTTCGCGACAAACTGTCATATTCACAGGAAGATCGCGGCCAAAAAGAAATGAATGACCTCATTTGCTTCCTCGGTAGTGTGTTTTCGGTCCAAGTGATTTCGAGGGGATTGTTCTATTTTCATTATTATCGCTGATTGTAATGGATCCTGTGTTTTGGTGTGTCGTTGATTTGCAAAATTGTTTGAACCTTGTGTACGAGATCGTGCACCTGCCTCTTGTTGCAGCGGGAGCAAAAAGGGGGACAGCAATTTATTTAGGTTGATTTGGAGTATGGCTTTGTCAGGTGTTTGACGGGAGACAGAGGGCACTTGCTCGTGTTTGGGGTTGCCTTTTGCCGGTTGGTTTTTGCAAGCTGCAGAACGGCCAACCATGACCAGTGGCGAGAAGCAAGGGCATCGGAAAGACCCAAGCGAAGCTGGTCGGGGTGCCTTGGCGACAATGTTGTGAGCAGCGATCCTGGCCCGGCGATTGGGACCTGTGCACGTGAAGCTACCTGGCGTCCAAACACTAGACATGAGCTTGGAAGAGCCTGACGAACGTGCGCGCCTGGCATAGGAACCACGTGGAAGCAGCTCGTCTTCCCGGCGCCTTATCTGATGGCGGGGATGCTGTCGTGCCAGGACAGCCAGCCCGAATTCCAAATCTACAGGTTGCAAAACTTCTCCTGCGAACGCCCTTGGACAAGCCCGGTGTTTCGCCGCAAGGCAAACGCGACCTAAGGCTTCCTTGACAAGCTAAGATATTGCGCAGCCATGCAGCGGCGCCCTATGAAGAAGCATCGGCGAGGGATGTGTACAAACGGGCAGCATATTTCCAGGCAGCCAGGCGCCGGTTCCCCTTTCCCCCTGGGAGTCACCACGCGCGGCAAACTTGTAGCGGGAGGCCAGCGCAGTCGCTGGTTGGGCCTCTCGGTCGGCTGTCAGCTGCTGGCTTTTTATTGGACCATTTGAGTCACGATTGTTTCTCGGGGCTATAAGCCCCAACGCTGCCGCCTGGAGAGCACTACGTTCTACCGAGCCCGTTCTACAGACACCAATCCACCGTGAGCCGTGCGCCGCTCACTAGTGGAGTGAGATGTGTGACGCGTTGGAGCCTCGCCGGACGTCGCCGGGCGAGAACGGTCGCGTTTGCTGTTAGCTCTCGGCCCCCGTACCGATCTTGTCCTGTATAATGTTCTGTACATACTGTATAAAATTCCTTTTGTTCTCACCGACACCTGACTCTGAGTCTTCGATACCAACTAGAGAGCTAGCAACGCTCTGTCGCAAAACGCGTGACGAGCGCTACGGGACGACCTCAAAGTCGCAACTTCGACGCTAGCGATGGGATCCCTAACCACAACAACGAGCACAAGAAGCACGGGTGCTCGAGGTTATGGACGAACGCAGATACACGCGGAGAGAAGCTTTTCCCACAGTCAAGGAGAAATCCTCAGGCTACTCTAGTGTTGTCGCCAAATGCCCACCCATGATGAATGCCACTTGGTCCTAGGCTATCACATCGGCAGTTGAGAAAGCTGTACCAAATGCAATAAATCGCATCATCGAAACCGTATGCACGTGCATCTCGCAGGTCATAGCTACCCTGATGTCCAATCTGCTGCAGGTGCCCACCGCTCCGCTCTTCCCTTCTTTGGCTTCGGAAGCTGCTCCTCCTTCTGTATTCATCAATTACGCTGCACAGGGCCAAAAACAATATGAGCAACAAAAGACTTCAGAGGTCTCTCTTCCGAACAGCGTTATGGACGCATCGTCTATGGACAGTGTGGATATAGAGTCAGATATCCGCGACCAGAAACTAAGTGGGTTTCCTTTAAATATTGCAGGTCCATCTTTCCCCCAGTCGAACACAAAGAGAAATAGCGCTAGTCAAAATCCAAAGACCAGGATTCTAGAAAAGACAGCCGCGGCTGTGGCTCTCCCGCCAAGATAAGGTTCTTAAGCGTACTCCAGTAGAATTACCGTTCTATATTCTCAGCTTCAAGAGATTTAAATTGCCTATGCAATCAGCTTCTACCAGATTTACTTGCATTACAGGAAACATGGCTAACTAAAGATTTCAGTTATCATCTAAAAAATTACCGTCCGTTCCGGCTTGACCGGTCATCAAGAGGGGAACGGTTGTTAGTGTTAATCTCTACAAAGTTTTGTCACAGTGCATGCATTTCTCTTCAATAGGCGGACAATGAATGTGAAATCCTTGCGGTTGAGCTCAGCGTCCCAGGTCAACGGCCCTTTACGGTAGCTAATGCATATTTCCCATCAGGTGTGCATGACACTCGGGCCCTAGACTCACTCATGTCTAGTAGCCATTCTCAGGTTTTATTACTTGGTGACTTCAATTCGCACCATGTGACGTGGAAGTTGAAAACTGACGGCTTTGGCTCTCAAGATAACTTCAGACCCATGCGCTGACACATGTGCCGAATGCAAGGCTACACATCTGTGTTGAGTACCGGAACATGCAAGGCAAAAGTCTGAATTATTGGTCTAGGGAACCAAGGGTGCAATCGACCACAATTTGCGGAATGCTGAGTGCACGCGTGCATATAGACGACGGAAAGATGGCTTGGAAGAAACTTGTCATAAATAAATGCCAAAAAAATTGGTTGGATTGTAAGTATTTTGCAGGAACATTTAAGCGCACTGTCTCTTGTACAAAGGAGGAGTATAATACAAATCATTATGAATTCCTTTCGCAATCTGGAAATAAACGAGCCGAAAAAAGTGATTCCACCGGCTTTCCACACTGAATCCCTCGTTCAGTCCCCTGATGACATCGCCAAGGCCTTAGAGGACATTGCGTGTGGCCTAAAATCGCTTCAAATATTCTCTACCTTCTCCAGCTATATTCACATGCACCTCAAGTAATTTCACTGATGTCTCTATGCCTGAGCAGCCGCAAATTGTTCTGCGCTTATCCCCTGCAGCTCCTGGCCTGGATAAGGTCACTTCATCTATGATCAAAATTGTGTTGAATGAATGTCCTGAAGACCTATTAGCTCTAGTTAAACATTTCATTAAAGGTCCTTGAATACCTCATGAGTGGCGTCTTGTTGAAATAGTTTCATTGCTTAAAAAGCAAGATGAGGGTTTAGTTTAGAAAACATACGCCCTATTTAATTAACATCGAACCTAGTGAAATTAGTGCAAAGGGTCCTTCTCAGCCGTGTTATGTCTTTAAGTTCTTAAAACTTTTCTCTTAAATTCGTGTCAAATTGGTTTCAGGCCGGGCTGTTCAATTTGGTCTGCTCATACTGACCTAGAGAGCCGTATTAAATTAGCTCGCAACAGTAAACAGTTTGCTTCGCTTGTCACTTTGGATGTTAGTAAAGCATACGACAGCGTTTAGCACTCGGCTCTGTTACTCAGATTACAGGAACTCAATTTCCCAAACTATTTTGTAGCATGGATTTCTGCTTTTTTGGAAAATAGAGAATTTTATTGCTGCCTAAATGGTGTTTCCTCTGAGATTTCAACAGACAAGAGGTGTACCGCAAGGATCAGTTCTCTCATCTGTTGTTTATAACATTTTTCTTAGCTCAATTCCATGCATTCAAAATGTGAAAACATGTGTACGTCGACGATATTGCATTTTTCGCATCGGCTGGTGATATCCACACTGTTTATCAAACTGAAAATTTACCTCCATGCTCTTGAGAGCTCGTTAGGAAGAATTCATCTGTCCCTTAATGTGAAGAAATGCGCATTGTTAGTATTTCCGGTTTCTGTTGCTGTAAATATCTACCTGGTCTATAAAAATAACGCAATTCCTGATGTACAGGGGACCAAGGATTTTAGAGTAACTTTCGACACTACTCTATCCTGCCGGCCACACATTTAGCAAGTTTCTGCAAAAGGAGTTCGGCCCATTGGCATCCTAGGCAGGCTTTGTAGTGCTAGGTCAGGCATGAGAAGACATACACTTCTGATGATTTATAAAACCTACGTCCGCCCAATTTTGGAGCTCGGGTGTGTTTTATTCTCAGGAGCTCCTGCCTATAAATTTCGCCCTCTTGTGCTGATGGAACTCGAGGCGTTGCGCCTTTGTCTGGGGCTTCCAAAATACGTCGCCAATGCTGTTCTCTGCCTTGAGGCCCGAATTCAATCTTTATCAGCTAGGTTTCGCCTTTAACAGTTCAAACAATTTTATAGTTGTGCGACTCATCTCTTCAACCCTTCAGTATAATATTTCTTAGTCAACCTGCAGTCTTTTTCAGTGCCGCCTGGTCTCGTTTGCGTACTCCGCAGATATGTTTCGTGCAGTCCCTCCTTGAAGCCTTAAACATTCATCTCACAGATGTCCGAAAAATGTATAACATTTCATCTTCTGCCCAGATTGATTTCGATAACATTGTTCCATGGAATACAAAGCTGCAGCCCTTTCCTCTTCTTCAGGGTTTGTTGCAGGACCACCTAAGGTCCTTTCCTTTTCATATTCTTATTGGTGCCGTTGCCTCACAGGATCGCGAAAAGGCAGGTGCGGGAATTTTTTCACCTTCGCCTGGTTGGTCTTTTTCTCTCCGGCTCCCTGACTTCACTTCAATATATATGGCTGAGTTATTAGCAGTAATCTTAGCCTTATGAAAATTACAAACTACCGTTTCCCAGGTCGTGGTTATGACGGACTCTCTGTCTATTTGATCTTCGCGATCCTCAGCCGCTGAGTCTCGGGCATTACGCCTGTTTAATTTCCTCATTCCGCTCCATCTAAAGTCGGTAAGGTTGCTTTGCGTACCGGGGCACATGGGCTTTCAATTAAATGAGGTTGCATATTCCTTAGCAAGCACCTCTCTCTGCGGCCCAATTTTTGCTGTCCTGCCAACGTGTGCATATACAGCTGCAGTCAGGTTTCGCAGCTACACAATATTTCAGGAATTTGCTGCCTCGGCTCTTGCATCATCTACCGAATATCCCCATCTTCTGCATCCTTGGTGTAGCAATGACTGGCGCTCGCACAGGCTCGAGGTCTCTTTCACGCGTTGGCGTTGCTGGGTTAGCCTTCTAAATTTCTGCCTTCACAGATCTGGACTGGCAGTTTCCCCGTGGTTTCCTTTTTGTGCCCAACCTGAGACAATAGATCACTTCCTGCTGTTCTGCCGACGCTTTTCTCATTTGAGGAAGCGTCTTTTGCAAATTCCGTTACATCAACTGGGTTTGCCTGTGTCGTCTGCGGTTGTTGATTCCATTGGCGCTTCTTTGCTTGGATTAAGCGACAGGAGTGTGCGCTCTGCTGTGTAAAATTGCCTTCAAGAGACGCAGCGACTCCCGTTCAAATTTATTTTTCCCGCTCTAAGTCAGTATGAAATTGAAACATTACAAGTATTGTTTAATATTATGCACATTAAGTCATTGTCCTGTCTTCGATCTCCAAGATAACAGCACCCCTGTGCTTGCGTCTTCCATCTATCAGCCTACACTCTATACCTATTTCTTTTCTTGTGAAAACGCTCCTGTATCCATCAAGTAACCGCCTGTGTCTTGGCCACCCCCCGCAGTGGGTATGTGCCAGCATTTTTTTAGGCCAACGAAACAGCCAAGGTTTTATTTAGATGTGGTCATAATACCCGATATGTGATATAAAAAAATTCCGCACCATTGACACTGATACAGTACGATAAATACGTCCAGACCCGTCAAAACAAAAACGTAGTGGCGTGATGACAGCTGCAAAGAAATGCTTACGATGCTGTCTCATTCCAGAGTTCTCGCAAATGCGCGAGAACAACGAGATAGCCAATATTTCTTTTTGTCGAGTGGCCAATGGTCTCTCACCAGAATAATCCTCATTATGAAATCTAAAGTCTGACGAAAACTCGTCTGGTAGAAGATTCTTGTATAAAGAAAGGAACGCCGACAAAAAGTTGTTAAAACAAAGACGTTTCGGCTTCCATACGGAAGCCTTGATCACTCTACGGAAAAGTGATCAAGGCTTCCGCTTGAAATCCGAAACGTCTTCGTTTTAACAACAACCTTTGGTCGGCGTTCCTTTCTTTATACATAAGCCTTATTATTTGACCTAACAGTGCATAACAAACCACATTATACAGAGTTTCCGAAGTTGATAACGTAATTAGGAATCAACTCTATGAAAGCACTGACCCTAACGATGCATACAAAACATTCATTAGCGCATTAAAATATATATGCGACATTAAAATCAACATAACTAACATTAAATCATTAAATGATAATGGCTTCTCTTATGAAACAATTATGAGGCTCAGTAAAGGGTGTAAGCCTTGTATAAATGGCTCTTGTTTAAGATGATTTAAAGGAAAATTTATCTGTTTAAATGGTTTCTCCAAACCAGGTCTGCTGCTCATTTAGACAAATATAAATCGCATCCTAACAAAGTTGCATCCTTCGAAAAACAAAGAAGGAATGCATGGATAAACTGTTCACTAGCAATGCTCGAAACCGAACCGACCTTATGGGGAACCAAATAAAACGAATTCTAAATCGTGCGGTACAACCTCACACACAAATTAAACGAGTTTCCATTCCGTACTGACATATTCAAATACTCGTTTTTTCCTCGAGCTACACGAGAATGGAGCAATCTAAACATAGATATTACTAACAGCTCATCATTAGATGCGTTCACTGCCCTGGTTATATATCACCTGTTTGTTTCCCAGTAGTTATTCTCATTTTCCACACTTTTCTGCCCTGTTGATTTTTACCGTTTTGTTTGTGCCTTGATTGAAAATACAACACAACTGCAGGCGATTTCCTTTTTTGGTATACTTGTCATAATGTTTGCCGCCTAATATTTGTACCTCAACTGGAATTCTTTAATCAATTTTGTAACTATTTTTGCCTTATGTTATTGTTCAAATTGTTTACTTACCAACATGTGCACTACAACCATATCATTCAGAGCGCTTCCTGTTACAGTCTCTGATGGGACTTACTGTATCAAATAAAAAAAATCAGCTAAGAAATTTCGGGAAAAAGACTGGCGGTCGCTTTAAACAATTACTTCATGTTCTTTGTTAAGACTGTACATAATCCTGAATCCCTGACTTTTCTCAAATAACGGAATCATTCTAATGGTTTCTTGGCTCCAATGTACCGTACTGAAATTGAAAGATCTTTCCATGTTCTCTGTAACAACACCACACGGGATGTAAATTATTTCAAATTCCAACCCATCGAACATTCTGCCGACTTTATCTGCCCCGTCTTAGAACACATTTTTAATCTTTGCTTTCTCCAAGGAGCTTTCCCGAAAGTCATGCAAGTCGCCAGGCAACAGTCACTTTTAAATGAGGTGTAAGAAGTAATTTTTCAAACTATCCCCGTATATAAATTCTATCCGTTTTTCAGTATGCCTTGAGAAAATACTCTTCAAAAGGATAGTGAATTTCTTAACAAGCATAGCTTATTAACACACCATCAACACAGGTCTAGGACAGGCCTTTCGACAGATACTGCGCGGTAAACTAAAAAGAAGTAATTCAATCAGTTTTTAGCCACAGATATTACGTCTTTGTATATTTATAGATTACTACAGGCCGTTTTATTTCAATAATCATCAAACAATGCTTGCTAAACTCGAGTTGTAAGGTTTCTGTGGTGCTTTTCTTGACCTACTGAAGTCCTACTTATCACTTCGCAAACAAGTTATAATAAACAATAAATTATCCAAAGCATAATCAGTGTCTGCGGTAGTTCCGCAGGGAGGCATATTGGGGCTATTTCTTTTCATCATTTACATAAATGGCGTGATTTTCATTGATCCACGCCCAACTTTCTCAATATATGACGATGACACGAGCCTATTCTTCACCGGTAGCAGCATTAAGGACTAACTAGCTACTAACACAATAACATAATTAACTAGCTACTAACATAAATTTAATGATAGCGGTTCTTTTTAGACCAAGAAATAAATCGGTGTCTGATACTGACATTTCGCTTTCCAGTGGGTCTGTCCTCGTGCAAATTCTCCCCGTCGTAGAAAAGCATGATGAGTGGTGCATTCCACAGATACTGACCAATTATGCATGTCAAATGCTCAACCATTACATGCCATCATTACTAAATTCCTTGAGTTAGTCTCGTGAACTTTATTTTTGCATTTGTAATATTTTATATCGCTTTTCCTCCTGTACATTGTCTGTCGCTTAGCTTCCCTAAAATGTAATTTCTTTCTTATATTGTTGCCAATATATGACATTTTAACATCATCGGTAATCTTGTACGGGGGCGCAGGCACTGAATCAAGCTCCAGTGCGCGCTTTTTGTATGCGCCCCTAACATCTGGATGATGTAAATAAAATTTTATTGATTGATTGATTGATGAACATGTCGTGCTGCCATTCTGGAGTGGATTGACATACTAATATTCTCTCTTCGAGTACCATTTTTGTAAAATGCTTCCTTGAAGCCTGAAGATATACCATTAGCCACAGTGGGTATTCTATTGGATTATTTGTACCTGTTCGCGGTGTACACCAGGGCTCGGTACTGTCACCTACACTGTTTAATATTTCCTTCGTTTCCTTTGCATGCCGCTTATAAGACGTTGCTGACATTTTTATTGTGCACTGATGATATCACAATGTGCAGCACTCAGCTTGACCTTCTGACTCAAGCGGTAGTCCTACAGTCAGCCTTAGATATTACTGCCAATTATGTTCCGTCTGTCGGCCTACAGCTTTCTGTCAGCAAAACTACGTTCACTTCCAGCTGAGCGAAAACAAACCTTAAGATCATTGTCGACCTGCCTCATCTTATGCAGTGGTGTCCCTTAGGGAGCTAATCACGAAACAAGATATCTACCAGCCACGCTGCTCGCTCATTATATAAGCAGCCAGGCCTGTCAGACAACGACTGCAGTTTTCTGTCCCTGCAAGCCTGCACTTCACTTCGCGGGATTCTCCTGCTTCTTTCTTTGCTGAGCTGGTTGCTATCCAAGACGCGCTTCGCTCTGTTGCCGCTGTTACCTTGCTTCCTACAGTCCACATTCTCATCCTCGCCGGCTCCCTTCAAGCAACACGTCTGCTCCGACGCGTCAGTCGCAGCCCAAAAACCTGCCAGAACATACATCGTCTGGCGGCTCGCATACCGCAAGCCTTTCGTATGGAGTGGGTCCCACTTGACTTGCTCAGTTCAGAACCCTCTGGCGAAAAGAACTGAGCGTTGTTGAATTCGTCCACGTGGTCAGAATCAGCCTCACCACCGGAGATGCCTACATGCGTGCCCGGTTTACACTTGAAATTGGATGACTTTCATCTTCCGGACATCAGCGTTGCGCTCCGATCTGTAACATCCCGATCATCGCAAGCTATAAAGCATGGAAACCAACGGTTCATCTTAACAGGCCTGGCGAGAATGCCTTCTTGTTTAAAATGGCGTCAATCTCGGCTTGATGGTGCATAATATTTGAGGCGGAAAAAAATAACAGTGCATAAAGGTAGAGAAACACAAGTAAGAGACACACGACAAGCACTTCTCCAGCGTCTCTTGCTTGTGCTTGTCTGCCTATATGCGCTATCATTTTTCCTTCTTGTTTGCCAGCTTCTGTTCTGCGGTGACATTTAATATATTCCTGGTCCGAGTAATGACACCATAGCGAGTATTATCACAGGCGAAGCAGTTATACTTAGCGGCATAGATGAACTGAAGGCGCAGCTGTCTCTGTTTCATGTAGGCATGGAAGCCTCTGACGACGCCCAGCTAAACCCTGTGGACATGACAGGTGTGCATAAAGCAAGTCACCGCTTGCGAGGTTTGGATCCTGAGTTTCGATCCCTGACGGCACCATTCCGCGCAATGACGTCCTCTGCGGCAAGCCAGCTTCTCCAGCTGCGGCAAGCTTCTCCAAGCTCCTCGCACTCCCGCGTCGTTTCATGGCGACAAGTTCGAAGATGTGGAGGACTGGTTGGCCAGTTACAACCGGGTCACTGCATTTACTATTTGAGTCGCAATGTTTATTTTACCCTGGAAGAACCCGCCAGGGTATGGTTTAAAAACCACAAATCCGCCATCCCCATCTGGCGAGATTTCAGGAGACAGTTGCTCGACACCTTCGGCAGCAACGAAGGAAACGAGCGAGCTGAAGTTGCCCTACAGTATCGAGCGCAGCGGCCAAATGAGAGCCTCGCCATGTTCGTAGAAAACATGATGCGGCTTTTCAACCGCGCACATCCTACCATGTCTGAAACGAAGAATGTACAGTATCTTAAGCGAAGGGTCGAAGAGCCGCTTTTTGTTGCACTTGTGCGCGACCCTCCTAGCAAAGTGGTTGACTTTGCTCGAGAGGCGGCAAACATTGAGAGCCTTGCAGCAGAGGTTAGCGCTTTAAGGCCGTCCGGCGAATATAGCTGCTATGGACGCCAACATGCCGCTGCCCGGTACCGAGAGTGAGGCCCTCCGTGAGCTTGTCAGGAGCATTGTGCGCGAAGAGCTACAGAAGCTTCGCGCTGTCGTGCAACACCCGTGTGTCGGAGCCATTTCGGATGTCATTCGTGACGAAATCCGCCGAGCAGTGCAGCCAATGGCCTGTCCCGAGCCGCCGCCTGTGCCGTATGTCATGACATACAGTGAAGCGTTACGCCGCTCTGCGTCAGCACCACCGGCGTTTTACTTGCTCTGCTCCTCCTGCACCGCATCAACGCATCTCGAGTTCGCCTGCCCTCTCGGACGCACGACCACCCCACAGCAAAATACACGCATGGTGCACATCGAACAACCGGCCCTTGTCCTTTCACTGCGATGAAGCCGGCCACATACTGCACCACTTCTCGTGTCGTCGGATGGGCCTGCGAGGGCTTTTTCCAGACGCAACCCGGCCACGCTATGGTGAACAACCCCGTGACATCGAGCAGTGCCTGACGGCCAGCGTCCCCCCTTCGCCCTCGCCACAGCGCCCACCAGGTCGCCGTCGCCACATTTGGTTCTCTTCCCCAGGTCGCCAGCTGTCCATCTGGCAGTCCTCTAGTCCATGCCAGAAATACTGAAGACGGCGACCTCTAGGGGTAGGGCTGCCGTCGCTCCGCAATTTGAACAGGATCCTTCGCTCGCCGACTTTACCCTTCAACCGGATCTTCCGCCCCCTGTTCGACCCCATTCCGACGCCCAGAAGAGCCTCTGTTCGACGCCCCATTTCGACGAACCCTACGGCCCTCCACTCCGGAACCTTCCACAACGCGCGTTCCAGAAAATGAGCTTGTTTCTGGGAAATACGAGTCCTCCCTGACAGCCACCATGTGGCTGCCCTCGTACATACCGGCGCAAGTTTCTCCGTTAAAAGTCGTGGTCTTGCTACCCTTTTGAAAGAAGTGCTGACACTATGGCACGGAACACAAATTCTGACTGCTGGGATCATGTGGTGATGCCGCTAAGCGTATGAACTTCTAGGATAGAGATTGGCGGTATCATCTTCACAGGTTGCTTCCCTTTGCTGGCTCTGTGCTACAAGGACGTGATTCTTGGCCTCAATTTTCTTCGCAAATATGGTGCTATCATCGACATCCGGGAACTCACGGTGCATTTTCCGCCCCACACACCAGAGCAGACGACACCGCGTCAGGCAGACGCCTTTTCCGCGTGCCCAAAGACCACATCACTCTACCACCGCGTGCCAGCGTGCTGGTTACGGTGGAGTGCGACAACTCCCGCGCGACCAACGGCATCGCAGAAGCAAACCTGTCTTTACTGCTGAGCCACCAATTCTGCATCGCACGGGGCGTCGCTGCCCTGCAGAAGCAGCGAACTCAGCTTCTAGTTACGAACTTCATCGCCGAAAACCACCACTTGGTGTAACATATAGCCATCGCCTATATCGATGAAATTAGCGGTCCCTCCACGCACTGCGCGTTGTCAACGTTTAAAAGGCAAAAGCGGGCTGGTTGGTGGTTAACAGGGGGGTATACTGCAACCGCGGAAAACGAGGACGGACGAAGAGAAGAATGCCCAAGACACAACGCGGAACTTCAACTGAGGTCTACTACAAGTAAAATCACATATATACAAGATTCGTAATCACACGTGATATACAGGAGACACCATCACGTGACACTGGCATGCGGGCGCGCGTGGCACAAGTTAAAATCAACATAGTTGAATTCCTTCTTGTAAAAGGATACGGAAGTGGTGCTTATGTAATGGTCATATTTTTTTCTAAGGCTGTAGGCTTCAAAAATTTCCCTGCTAAGCTGGGTCGATAAAAGAAAAATCCGCTGCCAGGTAAAGTTAGCTACATTGGTGACTGTGGTGTTCCTACGTATGTTGATTTGGTGGTGTCCAAAGGTCCTAAGTTCGGCATGGAACCTGAGGATTCCCCGGTAGAGCTGTTGTCGCTTCTCAAACATAACGCTAGACGTGCCCCAGAGGAGAAAAAAGGCTGGTGTACTTCATAAGGTGTAATTCTCTTGTGACGAAGCGGCCGCAACAGAAGCAAGAACTTGATGTAAAAAATACTGTGGGGTACCTTAAACAGAATGATCTTGCCTTAATGATCTCTGATAAAGAGGGTAGTTTTGCTGTTCTGCCGAATCCGGTTTATCGTCAAAAAGCAAGAGAGGCTGTTTCAAAAAACTTTTCACCATCGAAGTCTAGCGCCGCTAAGCTGAAGAAACTAGCGATTCGTTTATGTGAAAGATGTAATCTGGAGATGCTCTTTTCGGCTGTCAAGGGTGCGTCCAGCGGAGCACTAAGCATTTTCTTTTCTCCAAAAACCCACAAACAAGATGTTCCTTTTAGAGCCACTGTATCTGAATGTGATACGTGGTAGGGGGCCGTCTCGAAGTTTCTTCAGTAACACATACGCATGCTCAGCATTGAGCGCCCGTTCTTGATTAAGAATTCTGAACAGCTCATCATATTTTTTAGTGACCAGGAAAGCACAGATGAATCGTTGTTTTCTTTTTCAATTGACGTTGTTGACCTTTTTTATTCCATACCGCAAGACAAACTGCCTTGTGCCTTAAGGGTACCATAGATGACTACGGCTCAGTGGCTTTTCAAAACGCTTGGGCATGAGTGTGGATGACTTTGTAGAAATGCTCCGTTTTTATCTTGCTTCGATCATAGTTAATTTTGAGGAAAATAATTTCATTCAGAACCATGGTGTTTGCATCGGTTCATGTATTGCCCCTTTGTTAAGCGACATCTTTTTATCTTACTGCGACAAGCGAATCGCTGCAAACCTTGAACACAGCCCACAAGGCTAAGATTTTTAAATATGTAGTCGATGATGCCATTTTCTTGAAAGGCGTATCTCGAGCAGGGGCCATTACAGTAGTGAACCGAATTCTTCAAACCTTCAGTGAGTCTGCCTTTGGGTTGAGCTTCACCTATGAGTGGCCGTCGCAGGAATGCTTGCAGTTTTTGGACATCTGTATTAGTACTAGTGGAACCCTGTTATGCTGGAGGTACCAGCCTCGGTCAGAATAAGGTATTTTAAACCACCAGTCAGCTCATTCAAAGCCTATAAAACAGGGAATATCAAAATCTGCCAGCGCGCCGCTCTTGCCAAGTCTTGCCCTTATGAAATGCTGTACAGCGTGCAATTTCAGTTACAACCACTGACTAGTGCGCGTTTCTATTGTGAGCTGGTCACTTCGGTGATAGAAGCCCTTTCCAAGGAAGCTCGATGCCCGCCGAAGCACTGCCCAAGTAAAGAACCGCACCGCCGGAGACCCGTGGCTATGCCGTAATTCCACTAGATTTCACATCGCCTCAAAAAAGTGGTCGTGAAATGTGAGGTCCCGGTGGTCTTCACGGCGCCCAAGAAGCTTTCAAGCATGTGCAATATGGTGCAGGAAAATGGAAAAAAAAGAACGAATTCCGAACAGGTAGACAGGTATGTTCTCTGCAAAACAGGGGTGGTGTACCGAATACCCCTCACACGTGGGAATTGTTACAGAGGGCAAACTGGACGTTGCCTGAATGGTAGACTTCAGGAGCACCGCGCAGCTGAACTGGCGAAACATTGTCGCCATTGCTGTAACTGCACGCCCAGGTTCCGAGACACTATTGTCCTGAAAAAATTACCGACCCAGCTTAGCAGCGAACTTTTTGAAGCCTATAGCATTAGAAAAGAAAATGACCATTGCTACGGCACCTCATTCTTCCTTTCTTCTTTCACTCCCTCCTTATCCCTTCCCTCATGGCGCGGTTCAGGTGTCCAACGTTATGAGACAGATACTGCGCCACTTCCTTTCCCCAAAAACCAATTATAATTATAATTGCATAAGCACCATTTCCGTATCCTCATCCAAGAAGGAATTCAACTATCTTGATGCTAACTTGTTCCACGCGCGCCCGCATGCCATTGTCACGTGATGGTGTCTGCTGTATATCAGGTGTGATTTCAAATCTTGTATATATGTGGTTTTCCTTGTAGTCAACCTCAGTTGATGTTCCGCGTTGTGTCTTGTGCATTCTTCTCTTCGTCCCTCGTCATTTTGCGCGGTTTCAATATGAACTCCCCCGTTGACAACGTCCCTGGACACCCCACAAGGAGGACCTAGTCGAACAGTTGAGCTGATGTGAAACTTGCTTTGAACACTGATCAGCACTGCCACCTGAAAACGATCCTCGACTCTTTTCATAACTACTCCTCGACCACCTCTAAGGTCAGTTAGGCGTCCATAACGAAACATCGCGTCATAGCTCATGACAGTAAGTGGCCTATCCGTCAACATTCCTATTGTGTGTCGCAACTGACTGTGAGGTGATACGGATGCAGGTCGACGAAATGTTCTGGGATCATGTCATTCAAACGTCTGCAAGCCTATGCGATTTGCCCGTTGCGCTCGTCGCCAAAAATGACGGGACTCTGAGATTTTGTGTCGACTGTCGACTTGGCAGTGACGACGCCGTGCCAGCATCATCACTGAAATTTCCTCTGTGTCTCTGCAGCAATGTCTAGTGCATCGTAGCCCCACGCTCCTGGAAAGAAGCAAGCCGAACAAGCGGCAACAACGTCCAGTGCATCGTAGCCCCACGCTCCGGGAAAGAAGCAAGCGACCAAGCGGCAGTTGCGTGTGCGTCCACCCACGCGCCTGGGATCTTCGCATCTACACGTCGTGGGCTGATAGCGGCTATAAAAGAACCGCCGCCAACGGGGCTGTCATTTTGCAGTGGCGACGCCGGGCTAGCAACATCACTGAATATCCCTCTGTATCTCTGCAGCAACGCCCAGTGCATCGTAGCCCCACGCTGCTGGAATAAGCAAGCCGACCAAGCGGCATCAACGTCCAGTGCATATTAGCCCCACGCTCCTGGAAAGAAGCAAGCCGACCAAGCGGCAAGTGCGTGTGCGTTCCTCCCCTGCGCCTGGGATCTGCGTATCAGCACGTCGTGGGCCGATAGCGGCTGTAAATGAACCGCCACCAATGGGGCGCTGTCACTTGGAAGTGGCGACGCCGTGCTAGCATCATCACTGAAAATTCCTCTGTATTTCTGCAGGTTAGTGCCAATGGCATAAAGCCGTGTTACTAATATTGTGTACGCCATTGTCGCCCCTGCCAAATTGCGCAATATTGACTGTTGCTTTGAAAGATGTCAAAGGATCTGGCGAAGATGAAAGATGAAATGCACGTTGAACTTCAGAAACTAAAAGATGAACTTAAACAGGAAATAAAGTCAACAAGGGAGTCGATCAAGTGAAGTTCGCCCAATGAAATCCGCGAGCTAAAGAGCGAACAAACACAGATGACTAAGACCTGAGCTTTGCCAGTGAGACAACTGAATAACTGCAGGCGATACTGGAGAATGAAGCTGCGAATAATCATAAGTTAACAGAAGATAATGACATGCTTCGGCTGAAACTTACAACCCTCGAACAAAAATATCCAAGAAAATAAGACACGCCTCGTTAGTGAAGAGCAATACTCGCGTAATGCGGGCATCGAGATACAGGGTGTCGTGCAAGAAAAAGATGAAGACGTAGCGAAGCTCGTTACTGAAATCGGAGAAGCTATCAGCGAACCCATTTCACTTGCTGATATCGAGAGCTGCCACCGAGTACCGACCAGCGATTCCAATAAGACAAACATCATTGTTCAGTTCAAATCTCGCACAAAACGTAATGCAGTACTGAGACAAGGAAAAAAAACAAAGTTCACAAACAATGACGTAGGCCTCGAAATAAGAGCGCCAATATATAGTAACGAGTATATTTGCCTAACTTTGAAAAATCTATTTGCTACGACTATCAAGTGCAAATGTGAAAATGAGTGGAAGATGGCGTGGCGCTGGAATGGAAAGATCTTTGCTAAAAGGCGGACGACACAGAACAAATTCAGATAACGATGAACATAACCTCGCCAAGATCTGCTGGATAACTTCTCAGCACTTCCTCGGCTTAACCAAATGGAATATCAAGAGTTCGCTTTTCCACAGTCCATGGACTTCAGAAAACCTTTCCAGAATTCTTGCCTTCACATAAATGCCCGATCGGCTGTTAACAACAATGAGGATATCATGAATTTTTTTAATGAATTTAAGTTTCAGTTCAGCACTACTATGTTGACGGAAACCTGGTACAAAGAAAATTCTACGATGCTTCACATTGATGAACACACCACTCACTTTCTTAATCGTCCTAATAGGATAGAAGGTGGTGTTGCTATTTACACTACGTCAGTTTTTGACTACGAAATTGTATCAGAGTTTTTGGTCTCAGTACAAAAAGTACTCAAGTTATTGAAATCTTAAAACTCAAACAAAAACATTAAACGCTGACAGTCGTGTAAAGGCCTCCAAATGGAAATATTCCAAATTTCTTATATCATTTTGAGTCACTTCTTGAGTAAATTTGCATAACCTCAGGTTTGCTTGTGGAGGGGTTTTCAATATCAATATTAGTGAGAATAATGCTACTACAAATAATTTTGTCACTATGGTAAACTCATCTGGTTTTATAAATTTAACTAAAACACCTACTCGCGTTACGCCTTCTACCACATCGACCCTTGGCTTACTTATTGCAAATATGGATTCAGTAATTAATAATACCGTAACAATTACTTCTTATATAAGCGATCATTGTGCGGTCTTTACGCTTTACCATTTAGACACGCAACGTAAATGTGTTCCTCCAAAGTGGATCACTTTGCAGGGCATAACAAATCAAGCCTTGGAAGCATTTAAGCATTCTATTAGTTTATATGATTGGCCACCAATATTCAGAATAACAAATGCACACCATGCGTATTAACAGTTCATGGCAATATTTGTACAAATATATGAGGAGCACTTTCCTATTAAAACCATTAAACCTTGGAGAAAAGCTAGGAAACCATGGATAACACGTGCCCATCTGGCTATGATAAAAAAGGAAAACTATCTTTACCATGTTTTTTTCGCACACGCCTGTCTACTGCACTACAAGAATTTAAGATGGAAAGAAACAGGTTAAATGCCGAACTAAGGCGAGCAAAGAAAACTTACTATCAACATGTGTCCTCATATTGCTCGCCGTAACACAGATACCACTTGGAAAATTATCAATACTGTCCTCAACCACAGAAATACCGGTCGTTCTCCCGAAAAAAATAAGCCACCAAGATAAGGAAATTACCGGCAGATCCTTAACAGAACACTTTAACGAATACTTTGTTAATACAGTATCACAGGACAGCACCACTCCGATTCGGTGCTCACAAATAAATGCACTGGGGAAAGCCTATTTTTGGAGCCAACAAGCGAAATAGAAACTTATACGACCATTATGAACTTAATTATAGCGCTGCGTTAGACGTTAACGATATGCAAGTGGGGCCAGTAAAGTATATTTTAGAACTTACTGTCTCGGTACTTGTCCACATCTATAATCTTGTGCTCGAAGCCGGTGTGTATCCAGAAGGCATGAAGCAGTCTAGAGTGACAGTAATATATATAAGTGGTGACAGGAACATAGCATCAAACTATAGGCCGATATCGATTATCCCCATATTCTCCAAGAGACTAGAAAAGCTTATCTCCTGCCGCATCACGCGGTTCTTAAAGGGAACATGAAACGGTTCTCAGATCGCATGAAACACTGTGGTTTGGAAGAAAGGACCTTTAAAATCATGTGTGTAAGTTTTTTCCCGATTATATCCTCGAACATAGCTGCAATCGCTTCTTAAAAACTCTCCGCCGGCACGCCCTCTTCGCTTCCGGAAGCGACGGGTGGGGGGACGGCAGAGAGGAAGAACTGGCGGAAGTGACGCCATTCACGGAGAGTCGGCCGGCCGTCCGGCTGCGCTTGCTTCGCTACGGGCCGCGCTTTAAGGAACCACAGATCAATGTAATCTTCTGCCAGTACCGTTTACTTTCTCTCGTTCGGGCGTTGCGTGTAATGCTTCAAGCCTGTATATTAACCAGTTTTGGCATAGTACTTCTTTCGAATAGCGCTCAGCACACAGCGTGGTAGAATCCATCGGTTGCTCTCCCCAAGCCTCTCCCACGTTAACCAGACAATCTGGTGGTACGCAGCATGTCGAAACTGCCTGCACAAAATATGTGCATCAATATTTCTCTTTTCGTTATATTACTTTCTTACCTGTTTGTAAACGCTTTGCCTTTTCCAGCTGGTTTACATCCATGCTGAGCTAAGGCCACTTCAAGCACTGTCTTTGAGGCACAGAGTCTTAAACTCTTTTCATCTCGCTACGCACTATGTGCCTTTTGGCTTTTTCCTGATTGCTTGCACCTCGTGGCAGCACAAGCAATTCTCTTAATCTTTCATCAGCGCGAACATTTGCATTCATGAGCGCTTGGTCATGGCTGACGATCAACAATGGCGCCAGAATTCATGCAAATTTTTCCTTGAGTCAGAACGGCAAAGTTGTCGAGCCGCGGTACGCATATGTCTGACACAAGCAATTCGGCTGGTTATCTCGACACGCAACAGCAGCAACTGTATCTAGCAGTACACTAGTTTTGATGAGCAGCACGTCGAGCTCCGAAACGCAGCCATAATTATTGTTCAAAAGCGTGTTCAGAATGCAAAGAAAAACACCGTACGGGGGTAAGTGCAGAAGAGTCATGGTTAAATAGTAGCCCGAACATGCGACAGAAGGAAAGCGCACACGGGAGCTTCCTCCCGTTCGCCTCGTCTTTTCGCGCTGCAGTACAGCAGTGAACCCTCTCCAACTCATCCTGATTGGCATTCTTTTGTAGTTCTAGACGGTTTTTGGGAGTAATTAGGCAAGTAACTATAAATAAATGAACAAACAAATGCTTTACCTCGCGTGACTCGTGTAAGCTTGCCGGTGATCCGACTTAGATCATGTTTAGAGGCGTTACAAGAAGTTGGTGGCCAGGTTTTATGCAGCAGCGGTACACAAAAACGTTTCGACGCAATTTACTTTTTTTATTGCCATTTGCACCTACACAAAAGATATGCACGTGCATGCAACTACGCAAAACAATACGTATCAGTAGATATTTGGTTTTCGTGTTACCATGGTAGGACTTGGAAGTTAAATGAGTTAACGAAATTTCCGGCTTGTAGGCGCCGCCATGCACTCTCTTCTCTATTACTTAGCTTCTTATCAGGCGGTGGCACCAGTTTTATGTTTAGTCTGTAGTTCTCAACGATTTCGGAATAGGCTTGCGCGCACTCGTTCAGGTTCCGACAGTCCGGTGGTTCCACAGTTACCCGGAAGCAGAGAATATGGGAATGCACAGACTACCCCGGAGTCGACGAAGATATTGACAGGAGAGAAAGCTGGAAGCCCTGCTGCGCAACGAAGAACCCGCTCGGCAGGATAAAGCCAATCCACCTAGCGGCTGATGCCGCGAAGAGATAAAATCTCTTTGTTAACCTTTCGTCATGGAGACTCCGGCCCCTGCCCTCCAGGCCTGCGTGCCGGGGGCGGTGAGTAGTAAGGGGTCTTCATTTCCAATGGAAATAAAAGCTGTCATCCACCCATCCATCCAATCGAGATTCCCAACGCGTGAAAATGTCGCGACTTGACTTTCGCTGCCGGCGCACTCCGCGGCATCGTTGGTTCCGCCGTTTTCTGAAGCTGCTAATGGCTGGAACGTGTATGGCAAAAGTCCGAGCTGTTCAACACTGCTTGATTTATCCTTAATTTTCAAAATGTAGTCCTTAAAAGCCAGCTGAAGCAGCGCGCTACGCAGCAACGCCGTCGGTGCCGGCCGGAGATCCCCGTGGATGACGTCATGACGGTCCCGGCCCATCGCCGGCAAGAGCAGCGTTCGCTCGGCGCCCTGAGGCGATGGGGCGCGTTTTCTTCTAAAAAACAACATTTTGCGTTTATTTCCGCTCTTTTGGATTAGATATTCTTTTTCAGCGGACTAATAGCTATAAAATGATGTAGAGAACTCATTTTTTCCGAAAAGTGCTTCAGCTTCCCTTTAAACAAACACCACATTTTGACTGAAGCCCAGTTTGGATCCAGGAAAAACAAATCATCCGAAACAGCATTATTAACAATAAAAGAGACAGTTGTGTAACAAATTGAAAATAATATTTACATGTTAGCACTCTTTATTGATTTCACGAAGGCTTTTGATTCCTTAGATCACAACATATTATTATCCAAACTATCCTCGTATGGTATACGTGGGAAGCCGTTAGAACTGATAACATCATATTTGACTGGAAGAAGCCAAAGCTTATGCTTAGGCACTACGCGGTTATCCTTTCTGCCTATTACATGCCGCGTCCCATAAGGCAGTGTATTGGGACCTCTTATTTTTAATGCTTACATAAATAATATTGTTACAATTAATCAAACAGGGAAATTTGTCATTTATGCGGATAACTGCAGCAATCTAATCTCTAGTCACATTGAAGATGAATTGATTAAAAATACCAGTTAACTTCAACAACTTCATACTTGGTCACTGTCGAATAAACTAAAAGTTAACACAAAAGAAAAACTAAAGCAGTTTTCAAATTTAATAATATTGTTAAATATGTTGGACAAGAAATTGATATTTTACGTGAATATAAGAAAGTAGGAGTTACTTTTTGATCTTATCTTAGCTGGAATTCGCAAGTCCGTAGCCTCTGTAGAAAACTCTCTGCAACAACTGGAGCACTCTCTTTGCCGAACACTTATCCCTGCGAAAATAAAGCTGCAAATAAATTACGCTCTATTCTCTCCTCATTTAAATTACTGTAGCCTTATTTGGCTTACCACAACCAAAACAAACATTCAAAAAATTCTTGCACTACAAAAAGGCCATTCGCTATATTGCCAATGCTTCATTCCTACACTCGACCCAAGTGCTATTTCCCTCATACAAAACCGTCAGAGCTATTAACATATTTGATTTCCGTATTTTACGTAGTATATTCTTCTCAACTGCTGAACAAAAGAATTTTTTGGTACAAACTGCAAGTCTTACACCCAAAAAAGAACAGTTATACCTACTCGTAGTGCTGAATTATGGCATACTCCGCATTTCCACACAATCTACATATTCCAGTAATGCAGCACAACCTCCCACAAATACTCAATCAACATCAATATGCCAAGATAATTTCATTTAGACAACCTCAAGAATGCTTTTTCAAACTATAATTAGTCGCGTTTCTCATATATTTTTGCTGCACTGAGGAAATATTAGTTATCGTACCTGTATGCTATCTTGATTTCAGTCATGATTTTACAAATATCAGTTTTATTCAAATATGTACGTATGATGTATTCTTGGGTTATTTCAGATATTTGGAAACTAAGCTTGTTTTTTTTTTGAATACTACTCAATGTTATTAATGTATAGTATCTGCTAATCTAGGTCTCTTCATTGTTTCTCTTAACTACTGTTAATAACTATATCGACATTGCCTTGTTGAGGTTTTCTGGGCCAAGTCAAGCTTTCATTCACAGCTTTTAGCCCTGATATCCTTCCAAACTTCTGGTAAAATAAAATGAATTGAATTGAATTGAGTATCGTGATCTTAAAACCCCGGCACTTTTCGCCTTATTGAATCATCGTCTGGTTTACCATGCCGTAAAGACACAAAGAATAGAATAGGTAATCTTTGCTCTCACAAATCTCACGATATTTGTGTTTACCGCCAACTTCCATCTGCGTGGTCCTAAAATTTGCCATGTTGTTAATTGGGACAAATACAGGGAGCACTTAGCCTGTGTTTCCGGTGATGTGACAGACAAAATGATTTATGCTAAGATGGTTGCTACCACGGCGCTCAAGCTACCTGATCATTTTCCGACTCCGGATTTAAAACTCAGGAACCTCTGCGCAGCGAGCAGAAGGGCGGAGCGACAACTGTTGCGGAAGAAGGACGACAGAGCCTTGAAGACAACTTTCAACAGGCTCAACACTGCCATTAGACGTCATTTGAACAAGCTCTGTAGGTCTCAGTGGGCATCCTTTTGCGCTAGTTTGACTGTTTTCTTACCGATAACGAGAATTTGGCGTGTCGTTGGCAGTCTTGCTGGTGGCTCTCGTCCGAGTAAACCTTTCGAGGCGCTTGCATTGCGCACGCAGAAACATCTCGTGTGCTTGGCAGAGGAAATTGCAGATGCATTTGTAAATTCCAGACCAGGCATTCATCCCTGCGCTCTGCCTGCTACGTCTCCGTCTGTTATGGTCGCCCCGTTCACACTTCTAGAACTGCAGACAGCGCTCCGCAGCCTGCGGCGTCGCTGTGCACCAGGTCCTGACGGCATTACCAATCAAATGTTACAGAACCTGCCTCTGGAACACCGTAAGATGCTCCTAACCTATCTCAATCGAGTGTGGGAGTCTGGTGACGTTCCCCCTTCATGGAAGGTGGCTTGTGTAGTCCCACTGCTGAAGACCAGCAAAGAGATGACAGACGCGGCCTCGTATCGTCCTGTATCGCTGACGTCGTGTGTGGCTAAGCTCATGGAGAAGATGGCAAGTGAGCGTTTGTCTTGGTGGCTTGCGGATAGAAGGGCACTACCAACATGCATGACTGGATTCCGCACAGGTTTAATTGCGCAAGATAGCGTCCTGGACTTGATACACCACATTGAACATCAGAGTGCTTTTGGACTTTCAACACTAGCTATTTTCCTAGACGTATCAAAGGCTTATGATAGCGTCCTCCAGAGCTCAATACTGAATAGTCTACAGGTCATAGGCGTACAGGGCTATCTTCTGCGATTCATTCACTCAGTGATCGTAAATTTCGAGTGCGGTTAGGCAGTACAATGAGCTCCGAAAGGGCGGTATCGCGAGGGGTACCTCAGGGTAGTGTCCTGTCCCCAACGCTCTTTAATGTTGTCATGGCTGGTCTTCCCGCAAAAGTGCAAAAACATTGTAGGCATGTCCATATGTCGATATATGCAGACGAGATTTGTCTTTGGTTAACCGGATATCAACACAAACGCTTAGCTCTATTAGCGCGACAGGCCGTGCTTTCAGTTAAAAGTTACCTTCAAGGTGTTGGGTTGACTCTCTCGGTGGAAAAATCTGGCTTCGTCCTGTTTCCAGGTAGGGGACGACGGTATGCGCGGCTGAGCATAGACCGTGATCAGTCTTGCCTTCGTCAGGTTAACCACATACTTTTTTTGGGCGTCACTATTGACTCACGTCTACAGTGGCGACGAGCTGTGGAGTCGATTGTGGCTTCACGATCTTCGCGTCTCAATGTGCTTCGTAGAGTTGCTAGTGAGCAATGGGGAAACCATCCTGCTTCAATGATCAGACTTCACGATGCCCTGGTGACAAGTCGCATAATGTACCAGCTCCCTTTAATTTCCCCTTCGGTATCGCAGCTGGAACGCCTTGAGGTTTTGCACAGAATGGGACTAAGGAGGGCTCTCGGAGTTCCGCAGGCTGCTCCAAACAATGCAGTACTGTATGAGTCTCAATCGAAACCTCTTCGGCTATCCGCTTCACAAAGACCTTTGCTGCAAATTGGCCGCCTCAGAGAGACTGTTGCCGGGAGAGCGCTTCTACAGCGCCTTCGAAAGAGATCTGAGTCCCGGGCGTACTTGGCTCTACATACTCTTCGTTCTCTGGGTCTCGACCTTCGAGATCGACCTAATACGTTGGAGCCACCTTGGTCCTTTCCGAGCCTCGATTGTTCCTTGACAATTCCCCACGTTCGCGCTAAGCGGAATTCTCCTTTAGCGGCAATGCGTTCACTCGTACTGGAACTTCTTGAGACCGAATATGCCAGTCATCTTCAAATTTTTACAGACCGCTCTGTGGACACGGTCAGAGGATCTAGTGCAGCTGCTTTTCATATTCCGTCTTTGAAGTATGATTGGTCTGTTCGTTTTACTGAAGTCGTGTCCTCCACAATGGCCGAAAGCGTTGCCATTGAGGAAGCTCTAAAGAAGCTACGTTGTTGTACGCCTCAACCTACTGTCATAATTACGGATTTAAAATCTGCCATTCAAAGGTTAGAGTACGGGTTCCCCACTGATGCCTTGAGTCTTAGATCCCTACGTTTGGTGCAGAATCTACATAGCAAAGGCTTCTCTATACGTTTTTGTAATGGGTACCGTTGCACATAGGTGTCTTAGGCAATGAGATAGCAGGCAACCTCGCCCATACAGCTCTCTCCGGGATTCCAGTGCATGGAGTCCCTCATGAAGTCAAGCAAATGTTCAGAGATGTGGTGTTGTGCCACTTCAGTTCTTTGTGGAGCTCTCCTCATCAGCCATGTGTGACCAAGGGTCTCAAAAGGTACCAAGCCACTTTGCTGCACCGCGTTCGCACGGATTCTGCTCGTATGCCGGCGTGGATGTATAAGACTGGCCTAGCGTTGTCACCATTGTGTTCAACGTGTGGTGTGTGTGGTGACATAGAACATTACCTCTTGTGCTGTACTTTGTACAACGCGGAACGGGCTGTGTTATTCGGATCCCTAAAGAAGGCAGGAGTTCCTCACAGTTCTCTTCAGGACATTGTTTTCCCGCGCGGGAGCCGGTCGAGTAGAAGGGATGCTTCTCACCTTCTTCTACTTTACCTGCAGGACACGAATTTGGCCTCCACATGGTGACCTCAGGAGTGTCTATTTGGGTTTTTGCGGACAGCGTTTCTGTGATTTATATTTAAGTGTCGCTACGGTGGAGCAATTGCCGGCAGCAACTGCAAGGCTAATCCCACCGGTAGTTTACAGCCACTCAACTCAACTCAACTCTCAAATCTCAAAAAAAACATGTTGCCCTCTGCACTACTCGAGCTCCGGACTTAGTGTGTTCCTCATCCGCGAACTAATTATGGTCAACAAATGTTAAGCTACAGGTTGCCGAAGTTACTAATTGACATTACTCAATGTAATTTCGACGTAATCACTCAGTTGTTCTTTAAGAAACCTGCCTGAGATATTTTTGTACGCATAAATGTGTTTCTGTAATAAGCTGTGTACAGCGTTTTTTCTTTTTTTATTTTCTTTTTTACTGTTAGAATTTTATCTTTTTGGGCTTCTTGTTTTGCCTTTGTTTTAACTTATTTATTAAAAAGCCTCCTCTCCGCTCTGCTGCAGCCAATGTAACGGTATTTGGGGCCAGTCAAGCTGCCTCTGAGCAGCTTATTCCACTTGTATCTCCCACAACCATTGTATCTCCTTGTTTGTGGAAATAAACTCAAAATCAAACAACAAAATCACCAAAAAAGCGTTTACCCATTACCTAGAATTGGTGACTCTTTAGACCGGCTGCGTCATGCCCGCTGCTTTCTTCTCTTGACCTCTACAGTGGGTACTGGCAGACAGGGGTGGATGAACGGGACTGCAAGAAGACATCGTTAGCTATCCCCGTCGGGTTCAATGTGCTCCCCTTCGGCTTGTGTGCCGCTCCTGCCAATTTTTGAAAGAATGATGAACACTGTCCTCGTTGGCCTCAAATGGCAGTCCTGCCTCGTCTACCTTGACGATGTTGTCACTTTTTCTGTCACCTACGACGAGCATCTCAAGCGCTTGAGTACAGTACTGGAGGCCACACGATCCCCGGCGTCTCGCACAAAACCGAAAAATGTCATTTTGCGTTCCAACGGCTGAAATTTCTGCGCCAAATTGCGAGCACCGAAGGTGTTAGCCCTGACCCTGACAAGACGGCTGCCGTCGCTGCGATTTCGACCCCCACTGATAAGCCTGCTGTGCGCCGTTTTTTGGGTCTCTGCGCCTATTACCCGCGGTTTGTGCGAGACTTCTCGCGACTAGCCGAGCCTCTAACTCGTTTCACACAGGACGAAAAATCATTCATCTGGGCCCATGGACAGCAGGAGACTTTTGACAACCTGAGGAACCGACTCCAATATACGCCCATTCTTGGCCACTTTGACCAGGAGGTGGACAAGGCACTACGCACTGATGCCAGCAACGTCGGTCTGGGTGCCGTCCTCTTTCAGTGACATGGTTTTGAGCGCGTGATTGATCATGCAAGCCGCACACTGTCGCGATCTGAAGCGAATTATTCCACCACGGCAAAGGAGTGCCTTGCTGTTATTGCGGCAACGAAATTTGGCTCATATTGTATGGTCGCCCATTTATAGTCGTGAGCGATCACCACTGGCTTTGTTGTCTCGCGAACCTTAAACTTCTGGCGACACACTCTGCTCATATTTCCGCGCAGTCTCCGCCTTGTTATCATCCGGCCCAGCGTAACACGGCCACACGCTGGACTGCGTTACCGATAAAACACAGCGTCAGCGCTTCCTCAGCCGAGACATGCGTCACCGACGGTGGCTACAAAAACAGGCTGCCCGGCTGGTAACGGCGGCTTTTTCCTTCCGCTACCGAAACGAGTGTAGCGTCGGTATGCTCGTCCGCTGCCATCGATAATCGAATAAACAGTTGTTGCATTTTTTTGATGAGATCTGTCCTTCAGCAGAAACGACATCTTACATCTGGTGAACCAGAATGCGGACAATAATGCATCGCCATGGGCGAGCAAAAGCAACAGATTCAGGAACAGCATCGCCAACTCAGTGCTTCCGTGCAGCAACCTGCCGGCTCCTCCGAGGACGTCAGAACCCCGGCAGAGGGCATCCCGCACGCTGCCCCGCACGACGTCTTGCGTGTCGCTGTCAAGCTTCTGCCGTTTCGGGCCGACTCGGCCGAGGTACGGTTCGCCCAAGTCGAGGCCCAGTTCTCCCTCGCACACATCACGGAAGACCGGACCCACTAAGATTATGTCGTCGCCCACCTCGATGCCCGCTACGCCAACGAGGTCCTGGATATATTTGTCAACCCACAAACGGCTAACCTTTACAAAAACCTCAAGACTGAACTCATCCCTCGCATGTTACTTTCGAAAGACCAGAAGGTGCGACCACTACAATCCGCAGAACTTGCGAGCGCAAGCCTTCGAAGCTCCTCTGTCACATGCGTGCTCTCGCGGGCAGCATGGAAGTTCACGATTCCTTACTGCGAGCACTTTGGCTTCAACGACTTCCACCGCACGTCCAGGCAATTCTGCAGGCCCATACGCTACCTCTCAACCAGCTTGCCGGGATCGCTGATCGCATCTTCGAGGTCTCTTTGCCACAGTTGTCCCTCACCGTCCAGGCTGTCGCCGCGCCGCTGAACACCACAGAGTTTGTGCGCCTTATCGACAATATCAATCGATAGCTCAGCTCCCTTCAACGATGCCTGTATCAACACTTGCTGACGCGCCGCCCGCAAAGCCATGACCGTAACACCACCCCGTCGCAGCAGCCTGGTGACGAAGAACGGTGCTACAACCATCGACGCTTCGGGGACAGAGCATGGCTTTGTCGACCACCCTGCTCCGCTGGACATAAGGGAAACGCCAACGGCCTCGTAGACCCGGAAACGAGCAGCCAGCCTGGAGGCCGTCGCATCTTCTTCATCGACCAAACTACAAAGCAGCAGTTCCTTGTCGACAGCGGTTCCAACGTCTGCTGCCACCCACGAGCCCACCTTCAAGGTACCCGTCCTTCTACATCTTTCGAGCTCAGCGCGGCAAACCGGTCCAAATCAAGACTTACGGCTGGCTCCGGCTGCCCGTCCTGTTTAAAAACCTAAGCCGTGGCCTTCATTGAAATTTTGTCATTGTCGACGTCATCGAGCCAATCATCGGCTCAGACTTTTTGGCGCACTACAACCTCCTTCCGGACTGCCGCCACAGCCGTCTCCTCGGCGCGACAACGGGACATTCTTCGCCAGGACAGCGAACGACTACCCACCAGCTAAGCATCAAAGTACTTGTGCTGAAAATCATTCTAAACGTACCACCCCATCCTCGCCGAATTTCCAGGTTCGAAGCGCCCTAGCGGGTTGCCACTTGGTGTGCAGCACACCACTGTGCACTACATACGGACCACTCATGTCGGCCCTCCTGTTTTCTGCCGCGCCCGTCGCCTTTCCCAGGACCGCATGCACTTAGCCAAAGGAGAGTAAGAAGTCATGCTGCGTGAGGGCATCGCCCGCCGCTCCGACGGCCCATGGGCCTCGACACCTCACCTTGTCCCGAAAAGCCAAAGGCTGGCGGCCCTGTGGGCACTACGGTACCCTCAACGCCCGCACCATTTCGGACAGGTACCCCGTTCACCACATATAGGACTTCGTCCATCGCATTTATGGCTGCCGCGTTTTCTGCGTGCTATACTTGAAGGCCTACATGGAGATACCCGTCAACCCTCACGACGTCCGGAAAACGGCAATCATTACTCCTTTCGGCTTCTTCGAGTTTCCCATCATGAGCTCTGGCCTGAGGAAGGCAGAACAAACCTTTAAACGCTTCATCGATGAAGCCGTCCGCGTCTTCGGATTCTGCTTCATCTATCTTGACGACATAGTGGTCTTTTCTCGTAACGCGGACGAACACCTCACGCACCTTCGTCAACTCTTCCAACAACTCGATGACCACAGCCTACTCGTCAATGTACCAAAGAGAACGCTCGGTGGTTCAATCGTCAAATTCGTCGGCCATGAAGTTTCATCAGAGGGATATTTTCCTTTGCCTCAACGCATCTCAGACATGCGAAATTACAAACAACCAACCACAGCTACAGACCTTCGCCGTTTCCTCGGAATGCTGAACTTTTACAGGCGTTTCTTCCCCCACGCAGCCGAATACCAGGCCATCTCTATGACGCCTTGGCTGGTCTACAAGGAAACCAACCGGTCACGTGGACACTGGCTTTAAATCACCTTTTCGACGAATGCAAAGCTGCACTCTGCACCGCCACACTTCTCTCTCATCCCGTGCCAGACGCTTCCTTGGGATCTTCACGAACACCTCTAACTTTGCCGTCTGCGCCGATCTTATACAACGCGTAGACAACACCTGGCACCCCTTGGCGTTCTTCTCCAAGAAACTCTCAGCTCGGAAAATGACCCCTTCTGCGACCAATCTCACCAACGAAACCACGACTCCCGCCCCGTGAAGTTCGGCAGCTAACTACAGAGAACTTCTGGCGATATACGAAGCAGTTCCACACTTTCGCACATTATCGAAGTACAGCACTGCTCTTTCTACACTGACCAAAAACCTCTGACCTACGCCTTCTCTCAGAGCCGAGACAAACTCCCCGCCGGTCCAGTAGAACCAGTTCTCGTTCATTGTCCAGTTTACCACCGACATCCAAAATGTCAGCGGGAAGAACAACGTGGTCGCTGACGCGCTTTCACTCGTGGCAGCTATCAGCTCTTCGCAGATAACAGCTAACGTCCTCGCTAAGGATCAAACTACGGACGTAGAACTGCAAGAACTTCTTAATGGCGCGTTCTCACTACAGCTGCATCAAGTCCCCATACCTGGATCGACAACGACTATCTACTGCGACATGTCAACAACGCGAAGCAGGCCTTACGGGCTCTTTTCCCATCGCCGAGGCCTCTTCAATCAGCTGCATAATCTCAGCCATACCGGCATACGCGCTTCTACACGCCTCGTGGCCGAACGCTATGCCTGGCCCTCGATGCTGCGCGATTGCCTCAACTGGGCGCGCTCCTGCATTCAATGCCAGCGCGTTAAAGTCACCAGCCATGCCACCTCACCGCTCGGAGCATTCCCCCAGCCCTCTGGTCGGTTTCAACAAGTGCTCCTTGATATCATAGGGCCCTTTGCACCAGCAAGACCCTATCGCTACTGCCGCACCGCCATCGATCGGTATACTCGATGGCCTGAGGCATGGCCCCTCGAGGGAATCACGGCGATAGACGTCGCCCCGCCTTTCTTCGCCGGCTGGATTGCTCGCTTTGGGCCCCCTCGCCGCGTTACCATCGACCAAGGACGACTGTTCTAATCGCTTCTTTTCAGGCTCCTCGGCCTGGCCATCGGGTTTGAGCGCTCAAGGACCACCAGCTGCCACCTCTGTGCCAGCGGTATGACCGAGCGTTTTCACCAACCGTCCAAAGCAGCCATCATGTGCCACCCAGAGTCAGCATGACTTGAAGCCGTCGCAGTTGTCGCCCTAGGTCTTTGCGCCAACTTCAAGCCGGACATTCAGGCTACACCCCCAGAACTCGTCTAAGGGGAACCACTCCGTCTCCCAGGCAAATTTCTTGCTGCGCAGCCATCCACCACAACGGCGTCAGATCCCACCGATTTCGTCGCCTGGCTCCGGCGCACCATCGCTGCCCTCCGCCCGTCACCTGCAGCTCACCACTGTAAAACTGCCGCTTTCGTTTTCAAGGATGTAGCAACATGCACGTGCACTTTTCTCTGCGACGACACCATCCGCAGGCCTTTCAAGCCAACTTACCGCGGACACTACCCTGTTTTTCGTCGCGACGACAAAACCTTCACCCTGCGCGTTAACGGGAATGACGTCCGCGCCTCTATTGACCAGCTGAAGCACGCCTACATCGATTCCGCCGAACCAGAAAATACCAGGAAAATCCACGACCCCCAACATCGCAGCCTGCTTCAGTCGCTACATGTCATGGACGTTGGGTACGCTGCACAGATTTTTACAAGCCCTGAGGGCTCTCCACGTTACGGGCGGGTGATGTGGCCGCACACTCTGCGCATATTTACGCGCAGCTCCCGCGTTGTTATCATCCGGTCCAGCTTAACACGGCCACACACTGGACTGCGTTACCGATAAAACACCGCGTCACCCGAGGCATGCGTCACCGACGGTGGCGAAAAAAACAGGCTGCCCGGCTTGAAAGGGCGGCTTCTTCCTTCCACTACCGAGAAGAGGCCAGCGTTGGTATGCTCGTCTGCTGCCATCGATAATCCTATAAATAGTTGTTACATTTGCATGTTAGAATTCGTCCTTCAGCAGTAACGGCGTTGGACCTTCTGGTAGCAGGAATGCGATGTTACGATCGCGTACAAGTCTGGAAACGAACACTGCGACGCAGACTGCCTGTCCCGTGCTCCTCTCCCGTACACCATTGCCGACACGGAAGACGATCCCGCTTTTATTGGCGCTTTAACCACGTCCGTCCTTGCTCCACAACAGCGAGGTGACGGCGAGCTACGACCCCTCGAAGGCCGCACCTCGTCGCCGCCCGGATTCTTCACACGCGGGCTATCGTCGTTCTGCTTGCGGGGTGGCATCTTGTACAAGAGAAACTACGGCCGCACGGGCACTCCGTACCTGCTCGTGGTTCCAACCGTGTTTCGAGACGAAGTTCTGCGCGCATGCCACGACGAGCTTTCTTCCGCCACCTCGACTTTTCTCGCACGTTGGCGCGGATACGGCAGCAGTATTACTGGCCCTGGTTTGCTATAGGTGTCTAGCATTATGTTAAGTCTTCCCGCGAGTGCCAACGTCGAAGGAGACCGCCTGTGAAGCCGGCCGTCCCAATGAATCCCAATGATCCGCCTCGAATCTCTTTCCACCAGGTCGGCATGTACTTGCTGGGACCATGTCCGACATCATCATTGAGCAAAACGTACATTATAGTTTTTTTTTTACCTAGAAGGACCTGGTTGTAGACCAGTTGGTAGGAAATCGCGAGGAGCAAAACCGCGAAATAGGACGAGACTGAGGCAGGCGAGGACACAAGGCGGTACTGACAACAAAACATTTATTGAAAAAGAGCAGAGCTTATATGGGTCAGTCGCGCATGTAATCTGGCAAGCAATCGTAAGATGAAGCATGAGAAAACAGTTCAATAGCAACCATGACGGAAACAATCGGTACGGCGAAGGGAAGGAAACTGAAGAAGGAAGGAAACATGATCCCAAGGACAGCCATGAACCATTGTTGAATACGTACGACCTTTCAGCCTCCGTGCACAGGATTGCTGACAAGGCAATAGTTGAAGAGAGATGCTGCATTCCTGAGAGTGTTGGAAGCCTGCAAAACAATTTTACTAAGAAGTCTGCCAGCTCCAAAGTCCTAGATGAAGTGGACGATTATTTTCGTGAGCACGACCTTGTTCTTGTCTAGCCGGACAAAGAGGGGAGATTTACAGTAATGCCACAGACACTTTTAGAGGAAAAAGCATCAAACGCAGTGACCAAGAACTTCCAGGCCATCAGTCAGACGCCATCTAATTTCAAGAGCAAGGCAACTGCTCTTTTAGATGGAATGAACTTGCAGATGCTAAAAAAGCAGGTGTCGGTAAGCAAGTTTGATGTCCTGAACATCTTTTTTACAGCAAAGACCCATAAGAATGCTTGTCCGTTCAGGGCGATTGTAACAGACAGAGGAAATTGGCAGGCCGAAGTCAGCAGGTTTCTGCAAAACCATTTGAAAAAACGAAAGCCTGAAACCTTTCAAAATTGACGGATCTAACCATTTGGCTGAAGTGCTAAAAACAGCAGTCCCTGGTGTTATTTGTGCGGGGACCGTTGATGTCGAAGAATTACTTTATTCTGTTCCCCATGGAGAACTTTTCAGTGCTGTAAGAAAGCTCGTCGAAGCTGGCGACGTGGTCGACTTCCAGAACTGTTGTGGTGTGTCCGTGGATTCCTATTCGGAGCTGCTCAGGTTCTATTTAAGTTCAACCATTGGCCATTTGATGGTAAATTGTATGTTCAAAGTATATGAATCTGTATTAGTTCAGCGTTGCGCCACTGCTACGCGAAATCTTTCTGGCCAATTTATTCCGAGTGCTCAAACACAAGTTGACTCATGCCTTCATTTCGGTTGTTTTTAGATACGGAGATGATTTTCTTATCATTTTGTAGCTTTCACCTGATGATGTAGTAGCTGACGTGGCAGATTGGCTTTTGGCTCTGTTGACTAGATGCTCACATTCTCTCCATTTTACTCTCGAGCTTCCGCAAGATGAATACATCCAGTTTTTAGACAAAGTTAGATTTTAATCAACATGGCCATGTTCGCTCGGCTTTTCAGCCGAGATCGAAGAAAGCTTCACTGCCGTTCGACTCATTTCATTCAAAGCTCGTAAACGGGCCTTGGCACCTTCATGTTTTAGGTCTGAGTTTCGGAAATTATGCCATCATAAAGTGCATCTCAGTTTTCATCTTCAACTTGTGCGACTCGAAAAGGCGGGCTTTCCCAGATCCCTGTTATGATCTGTGGCCGAATCGCTGATCAAAAAGCTACGCCAGACGGAGAAAAAGAGACACCTTTTCCCATGAGCCACCTAGTCGAAATACGTATGTAGTCTTACCATATCTTAATAATATTTTCCACAATCTTAAGGTCTCAGGCAGATATCGCGTTGACGAGGCCATGTGTGCTGCCTACATGCTTTAAAAACTCTTCTATTTGGTGAGGAAGCATACTTCAACGCATGTAGCTTGCGTCATGAGGCATCCGAAAAGTATGTCTCATGCGCAACTGGTTTCGTTTCTAAGATCCCCCTCAGCTGTGGTCGATTTTATATCGGACAAACTGGCAGTTATTTAAACATTCGTTTGCAAGAACATGCGCGTTGTTTCAGTAGGCCCGGAGGACCTGCCCTGCCCGTTCACTGTCGCAGTTGTAAAGGCTGCTATCCTAAGCTGAACTGCACAGAGATCATAGGAAGAAGAAAGGGACAGTTGGAAAGAGAAATTGCCGAGGCTGTTGCCATCCTGGGATCAGAGGAAGATAAGCGTGTCAGCACGCCTTCTATGTCTATTTTTCAGACGGGATTAGCGTTCTTGTCAGCGTTTAGTTAGGCTCTTTTGGTTTGGTTTGTGTCATCCTTGCTCAGTTTCCTTCCCGTCGCCGTACCGATTGTTTTCGTCATGGTTGCCATTGAACTGTTTTCTCATGCTTCATCTTCATTTTACGATTGCTTGCCAGATTAAACGCGCGACAGATCGATATTAGCTCTGCTGTTTTCTCAATAAATGTTCAGTTGTAACTACCGCCCTGTGTTGTCGCCTGCTTCAGTACCGTCCTGTTTTTCGGGTTTGCTCCTCACGACATTATTGTTGCCACCGATTACCTCTCCCAGTATTGTGAGACGAAAGCGCTTCTCTGGAGCACCGCTGCCAAAACTGCCAACTTTTCATCTTTAGCATTGTCCTCCGTCACGATGCACTTGCTCTCATTTAACAGATATATGCACGGCTTTTACATCAGCCCTTACTCAAGAAGTCTTACTCAATGGCACCAGTTACAGTTGAACCACTGCCTAGCATCCTCAAACAAATGGACTGACTGTGCGGATCAATAGAACCATTGCCGACATGCTTTCCTTGTACGTCGACACCGACCATAAGAAGTGGGATCAGATTTCCCCTTACGTGACGTTTGCCTATAAAACTGCCATACAAGACACGACGTGCTTCACGCCGTTCCAATTGGTGCACGGTCGTGAAGCCACGACTATGCTGGACGCAGTGTTACTGCCAGATGTTGCACGTCCCTCCGTCGCTGGCGCTGAACAGTTCGTTCGGCACACAGAAGCCGGTCACCAGCTAGCTTGAATGCGAACCCTTACCATGCAGAAAAGCGGTGCTCAACGCTACAATATTCGTCACCGGGTGGTGCTTTACCACTTTGGAGATCAAGTTAGGGTTTGGACCACAATCCGTCGGTGGCGTCAGTCCGAGAAGCTTCTGCGCCACAAGTTCGGCCCCTACAAGGTACTGCGCAAACTCAGTAACATTCACTACAAAGTGTTTCCGCAAAAGTATATTCGCTTCTCCAGGCGGCAGGTGGAATCAGAAATCGTCCACCTTGCCAGGATGAAGCCCTACCACGCCCGCTAGAACTTATTCTGCCAAATCCGGCGCCACAGACTCTCTTCCGGCTTCCCGTGATTCGGCGGCATCGGGGCGATGCCATTTCCAAGAGGAGGGGCAATGCCACAGTGTTAGCCATTTACCTGCGCCGCCATGCTGTGTGAGAGCACCCGCTGGTCTTCCTTGTCTTCCCCTGTTGGCGCGTTGGTTGGCTGAGTGTGTCTGCTCTGATAGTCCTGGTGTGCTTTTCTGCCTTTTCTGCCAGCTTTCGGTGACAATAAGCAGTTACTTATAACAGAAGAAAACTCCGTGTAGAAAGTTCGGGCAATTAAGCAAGAAGCAACTCGAGACCACTTAACCTTAGTAATGAGTTATTTGTATTTTGGTAGGTTAAAGTTGGCTTTAAGACATCAAGTTTCCCGGAGAGAATATACTGTACAGTGGAAACGAAGAGCGATAGAGTTAATGAGCATGATGAATGGATCAGAAGATGACAATATAAATGCTAGAGCGTTATCGATTAGTGTACCCCAAATTATATCTGTGCATCTAGTTGTAAGAGTATTAAGTGATTCTAGTCCATAACTTTGGAAGCAATTGAAGTAGTCATTGATGTGCGATGAGCTTTCATCGAGAAGATTTATGTTACTGCCAACCGTAATGACAACGTATTTGTTCTCTCTTGAAAGTGCTTGTAATCGGTCACTGAGTTCAGAGCAAAAATTAAATACTGAACAGCTAGGGGACATGTATATACTCCCAAAGAGAATCTTTTTCCTATTAGTTCCAAAGCTTGGATCCTCCAATTCCACCCATACATTCAACATTTTGAATATTTAAATGTAAATCTAATCTGCGTCTGTATTTACTGAGCGATGATACAAATCTAGCAGTGCAACCGTGGTTAAATATACTGCGGTGACAGTATTCTGCAGAATATGAAGGAAAGCAATACTAATTTTTATCATGAGTAATTAGCCGCGTTTCAGAAATGCATGTGAGAGCTAAATGATCAAAGGGAGTCGAAATCATTGAATAGAATTCTTGAAAATATTTGCAAATTCTGAGTACTTTGAAATCAATTACGCAGTGGGATGAGCGATAACAAGTGGTGAACTTCGTGAGGTTCTTTGTATGCCATTGTGGAACGGTGGAATTAATATTCAGCAGGAAAAATGCTGAGGTCACCTTCACATGACTCTGAATACATGGCTGCTGGAAGTTTCTTGAGAAATTATCTGACAGTCCTTTGTCCAAAGCAATTACCATTTTATTCATTTTCCAGTTTCAGTGCATTTCCGAACTTTCTTTGTTTTTGGGGTGAGATGGTCGTTAACATACACGGGCTTAAAGTCAGGGCCAGAAAAGCGAATGTTTTAGTCGACCGCCGTGCCTTACGAGCCCCAATGTGCTATCCGCGTTCTTTTAACATGAAAAGAAATGAACAATGATGGTTTTTGTGCCGGTTTTGTATTTAGGTGATCCTGAAGGGACACGGTGAATAGTGTGAATGTCATTTTTAAACAGAGCACATTCAATTTTGGCACCAATGGTTTCAATGATTTTGAAGCCATCTTCACCCTGCACGCAGAAAACACTCAACTGAACGTCTTTTTTTTTCGGGAGTACTGCTTTAGCTTCACCAGTCTAGCCTCAATATCTATGTTTAGAGCTGCCAATGCTTTGTTGGACGCTACCAGTTCTAGCTTTTATTTCTTCAAGTCTTCAAATGTTTGGTTTAAAACGGTCAGGCTGTGACAAAACTCTTTCAATTTATTCTTCAAAGAATTGATAACCATGCATGGTCCACCGTCCAATTCCAGCTTGACACTCGCAACATCTTCGCTGATAACAGCACTTAGTCATTCACGACAAACACCACCAAGGGCGTCCAATCGCTTTGCATGTTCAGCGTTGGTTGGCATTTCCATATGTACAGCGGATCGCAACACGCGGCCAGCGGCAGCAGCAACGGTAGAAGGAAACGCAATCACCAAGGAGTAAAGAAAACAAACGAAAATGCCAACCTGTGCGCGTGAAAGCAAGTTCAGAGTGCTGTCGTTCGCTGCCGGAACTGCTGACGCTACGGTTCAGCTGTGGTCGTTGTCACGGACGTTGTCCAGACGTGGTGGTCTGTTCCGATGCAGCAACCCTCAAAGCGGCGATCGCACCAGGGGCCGCGCAGCAAGACACGAGGTCTTCAGGGGTGAGCAAAATCTGTGATTGCCGCTATCCGAAGAAAGGAGGAGCTGTGGGCGTGAAAGAACTTCAGAGTGCGGACCTTCACTGGCGAAACCGCTGCCGCTACTGTTCTGCTGTGGTCGTTGTCACGGGCCTTTATCCCTAGGTCATGGTCTGTCCGAAAGCGAAGTGGTAACCAAATAACCCTTGCAGCGCGAACGTGGCAGGGGCCGCACATCAAGACGCGTGGCCTTCAAGGACCAGCAAAATCTGACTACCGCTATCTGAGAAAATGAGTACCTCTGGCCGTGAAAGAAATTTCATAGTGCTCTCCTTCGATAACGAAACCACTGCCGCTATTGTTCAGCTGTGGTCGTTGTCACACGATTTTATCCCGAGGTGAAGGTCCGTGCGGATTCCCAGTGTTAACCAAGTAATACTCGCTGCGGGGACCGTCTCAGGGCCACGCAGCAAGGCACGTGGCCTTCAAGGTTCAGCAAAATCTGTCCGCCGCTATCCGAAAAAGCGAGTACCTGTGACCGTGACAGGAATTTCATAGTGTTCTTCTTTGATACCGAAACCGCTGCCGCTACTGTTGAGCTGTGGTCACAGCATGCCATCCCAGCGTTGCGCGTGTGTGCGTGCGAATGGTGGGTGCGAGGCGACAGCGACAAACATCGTGGCGAGCACGACGAGCGGGGGCTGGAAGGGTAGGAAGGGAGAGAGCTCAGCGGAGATCGTGTCTTTTAAGCGTGGAGGTGGCGGCCGTCGAACGTTGGATTCGTGTTGCTGTGACCTCCTTTGGTTCACCGACGCAAGCCTCCTGTGTTTCGTGCAAGTGTGGAGGAGGCAGCCGATGGATTGAGGGTCCGCGCTGCCTGAAGGCACCCTTGTATAGCCTGCTTTAAGCCTCTGGCGTTTTCGGCCACCGTCGACGGGATCTGGCTACGATTCGCCTGCTGCTACCAAGTTCTTCGGGCCGTTGACGGGAGACCACCCACGTCTCCCTGTGTTCCTGTCTGCTCCTACTGCCACCTGGCTCCCTTCAGTCGCTTCCATCGACGCAAGACCAGCGACGCGTCGCACTACATCCACCCGCGTTCCGTCCGGTCTACAAGGCAGCCCCGCCTCACCTGGGACGCTCACTACTGAGTGAACTCTTTCCTTAATTCTGTAGTGCTGTACACGTGTTGAATGTGTTTTTCTTGTTTTTGTTTCATATTGGTTCGTTTCCTTTAAATTATAAATACTTCTTCGTTTTTATTTTGTTTTATGTTTTAAATCTCCACGCGATAGCTTTCCGTTAGGAAAGTCGGGGACGCGTTGCCAGTTCCCGACAACTAGCGTCCGCGCAACAGGACGAAGTCGTGTTTCGTTTTCGTCGCTCCGTAAAAAAAACGATGGCAAAACTAGAGAGTTTTAGTTCCACGTATGTAGAGGCTTCACGTACGTAGAGCTCTCACGGGTTACCAGTGCGCATGCGCAGAACACAAAGGGTCTGCGCGAGTCTCACGTACGTACGTGAGATTCGAATTTTTATGTTGCGGTCTTTGCGTTGCTTGCGTACGTAGCGTTGACAAACATGGCGGCACCCTGCCCGCCCCTTCACAGCGATAACAGCTTCGTCGCTAATCCCTCGACGCGATATCGCGTTCTAAACTGCTGTATTCGCCTTCGATTTGCCCATTCTTACCCTCGCATAAGGTTTCAAGCGACAAATAGCTTTTGTTTTTCAAACAGAGGGCGATTTTTCAGCTGTTAAGCCTGACGAAGTAGCGTTGGTCGTCGTCATAGCAACGGTCTCGCTTTGAATGGCTTGGCCTAAAGACTTGTCTTGGATGATTTGGGCTACAACCAGTGTCTGTGTTTCTTTGTAGATGGCGCTAGGCGTAACGCGCGGCGTGTTTCACGTACGTGTAACTATTAGGGTTTCAAACCATCTGCGTGCAGGCTACGTAGACTTCTCACGTTTGCGTACGTGAAATCTCTGCGTACGCGAAACTAAAACACTCTACTAACGAATTGGTCGAGTTAGGTGTACGCATGGGTTTGAAAGACGCCGAGCTGCGCACGTGGGTGGCTGCCGAACAAGAGAAGGAACGCGCAGCACGTGCAGCCGAACGTCAGGCTCAACGCGATCATGAGAAAGTGCTAGCGGAGGCAGATGATGAGTACGGAGGAGAACATAGACACCAGCGCATGTGCATGTGTTCTCTTCTGTCCCCTCTGTTAGCGCATTTCACTCGTTACCAGCAACGTGAATTTTTTGCTTGCATACATCCAAAATAGTTTATTAAGTTCGCAAGCAAGAATTTGATACTCGAACGCCCTAAGGTTTTCGCTCTGAAAGAACAAAAGTCACTCGCTTTTTTTTCGCAAGCCTCCTCTCTTAGTTTGCCCAACAGACATTTTTTTAAAGCGAATTCAGTCCTTGCCTAGCCTTTCAGGCGCCAATACACGACGTAAAGGCCGGCCAATACCATGTGGATCGAGTTTTGAGTAGAACTGAACGGCATAAGAGGCATGTTTGACAGTCCACGTTTCTGGTGCTGGCTGGCTCCCCTTCTCGAGTCGATGGGGGTGGAGGAAAATACTTCATTGTGCTTTTGTGCTTCTTCCTGCGGTACTATGCGCTGCCTCCACAAGCTGGTAGAACAACAGCGGACTAACGGAGTCGCATTTTTTATTCTGACGCTGAGGCTTCAATTTTGTATCTCGACGTGGTCTGTCTGTATGTCTGAAATTTACTTGACCTGAAATAAAATAATTGGAAATGTTTTACGGCTGCGAGTGAGTCTCCAGCCCGGGGTGGCAGGAACACATCAGTTTTTTAGGTTACTGCATTAGACAACTCCCACACCACCGCAGCCGAACATCTTGCTTCCTAAAATACCAGTCTCTTGCGCTGTGTATTGGATATCACCGTCTTCTTCAACTTCATCCGTGCGCAACGGAAGCGAACTCAGAAACAGCACTGAAAAGCGATGTGCTAGCGCTCCTAGTTGCATTTGGCGAAAGCACGCCAAATCGTCCGAAATTCGTTTTTGTGCCACTGTTTGCCTGTGCCATGCGCTGTAATTTTAACAAAGCTGGTGGAATTACTTAGGTTGGCGGAAGGTATTAAAGAACGTAATCTGATCTTCTGCAGAAGCTCTGATGTCATTTTTGAAAGGTTTTTGTCCGCGTGAGTGGAGACCCTTGCCGGCACTGGCACATTAGTGGTGTTAAGTTCTTTTTTTATGACAGCCTGGAGACAAGAGTCTGACATTTCTGTGCCGTTTTCGCAGAGGCGCCGACATCGTCGAGCTTCACACCGTAGGAAGCACAAACGAAGCGCAGTAACGCACGATATTCAAAGAAATCATGAACGGCTACACAAAAAATTTTATTGAAAAAATCCGTTCGACATCAAAAACACTGCAACATGCGCCAAGTAATCAAGGCACAAAGCCCAACGCCACCAACAAAATACGTCACTCTACCTTATGTCGGAGGCGTCAGCAAAACAATCGCCCGAATCCTGAAAAAAGGGGGTCTCCAGGTTTCTCACAAGCCCAAAAACACTGTTGCGCTTTGCCTTCCTGTTTCCAAAGACCGGCCGCCGAAAGAAAAACCCCGAGGCATTGTGTACAAAACTCCTTGCGCCGACTGCGACGCAAGCTACATCGGCGATACCAAAAATCTCAAAGAAAGAATTCAGCAACATAGTGTCACGTAGTGGTGACGGCAGTCGAAGCAGAGACGAAGACGGACGAAATCGTCTTCTAAAAGAAAACTGTTTATTGGATTGACTTGCACCCAAATGGGACTGTATCACTCTGCGGCGGCGAAGTGACAAGCGTGCTCGGCGGTCGTCGAACAGAATTCCCGCCGCTGTCGGCCGTGCTCAAGTTAAAGCTGATAGCAAAATTTCGCGCTAAAGCGTGCAAAGTTACTTGAACATTTCGGAACAACGTAAAATCAGCTCTGCCTGGCTGCGATCAATCGAGATAAATCTAGTCGCGTCTTGCGTCGCAAATAATGCGATAAGGTGGTGTGGCGGCAGGTTTGAAAAACGAACAAACTGCAAATATTCGCGGCAATAGAAACGACGTCCGCAACTTCGCAACAGAGGGCATTCCTGTAGCCGAACATTCCGCGGACACAGGCCATATAATCAACTTAAGAAACCCGCATCCTGGGAACCGAAAGAAATTACAATAAAAGGCTCCTTCTCGAACCCTGGCACATCCACACCACCCCGAACAAGATCAACCGCACAAAACGAAACCTGCCCCCAGTATATAGTATATGCCCATGAGCTTCGCTCTTCAACTCACTGAAAAAAAGTCTCCATTGACCGCCTCCCCACAGTGCAACAACGTGACTAACTGCCTTAACACCCCACACCTTTCGCATCACAGCTTTCGTTCCTTTAACCCCCTCCTCGCCTTCATTCTTAAAGACCAGCTGCCACCCTCAGTCCCAATGATGAAGGAGCCGAGTCAGCTTCGAAACGTTGTGTTAAAATTAGTTTTTGGTTAGAGACGTACAGTTTGTATAAGTCTTCAAACCCAACCAGACAGGCAAATCTGTCAAAATGTTTAGTTTTCATTGAACAAGCAACCGCGGTCTGCGCTCCACGATTCGAGGAAAAGTAAAAGGAGGAAAAAAAAAGAACGGCAGGCAAAGGCACAGCAGGAGACACCTCCCCACGGTCCTTTTCTTCCTCCCCCTTACCATCCTGCAACCGACTGCCCGTGTAGCTCTTGAAAAAGAAATTTTCCCTACCTACACACCAAACACAAATCAACCCAGATGGGTGTTTTTGGCTTGTCCTCCAGCGTCCTCCCAAATCGAGGTTCGATATACACCGCTACACTTGGGGTAGATTTTAACCCCAAAAAATACGGAGTACTTACGGTTGGCGAAGGAAGCAGATTTGGTGTAGATTTTTGCAACAAAAATACGAAGCACTTGCGGTTGACAATGGGAGCATATTTGGTGCAGATTTTTACACCAAAAAATACGAAGCACTTCCGGTTAGCAATGGGAGGTTTCAACCGCGGCGATACGCTGAGCGGTGGCTGCGGTGTCGTGTGTATGCAGGCGCCAAGATTTCGCAACGCCGGCATCCATGAGGAGGAGGTGATGACAGCGGTTCGTTTTTCTATATTACATTTTTGCTCTTTCTTCCAGGGGTACTAGAACTGCTAACCATATAGGCGGAACGGTGCTAGTTCGTTAATCACAACAATCAGGCTCGAATGCGCTTTGTAATCATAAACAAAGCCCAATCGAACTTCAATGTTGAGATATAACAACTAGCCCCGTTCCGTCCATGCCGTTACGAAGTAGTACTGTAAGGAAGAGGGCAAAAACGCTGGATACAAAGTGCATCGGACCGCTGTCTTCACCTCCTCCTAGATGCCTGCGTTGCACGATCGTGGCACCATGCATACACACGACGTCGCAGTCACGTTGCAGCGCACTGCCGTACATCGCGGAAACAAAACGAGACAAGCGGCGGCGGCAAGGAAGCGTCTTTGATCTGACTCCGCTGTGTATACGGCACTTCTGTGAAAAATACACAAACCATGGCTCCGGCGCTAGCCGAAAATATCTTGATGGGGTGGTTCGCAATGGGCATGAAAAGCAGAGTTGGAGAGACGACAGGCAATGAAACTGAAAACAAGACCGTGGTAACGGATCTACGTGCCCAATTCCTGCAACACATTTTTCTTCTCGTAAAAGTATACCATCTCTTCACTGTGGTCCAAAAACCGAATCCCTGAAGTTAAAGAACCTGAATGGTGCACAAGCCACTTGCGGGCAGCTTCACATTGGACAAATAATGTTTGCCATCTCTCTGCCTTTAGAAGTTTTTAAAAAGAATGCATTTGTATATTGTATCCTTGAAATCCGTTCATTACTGTTACTTACTTTTGCAGTCCATAATAGACCTTTTTAAAGAAAATTTTTCATTCCGTGCTCCACTAGCGCATTGAAAATATTTTTCGAGCACTATTTTCATCCAATCTATAAGTCCTCAAAGTCGATAAAAGCAGGATTCGCAGTATGGATTACACAAAAGCATTGCATATAGCTTGTGAGACGTGGTTTTATTTTCGAACAAAAATATAGTCTTTGGATTTTACCTTCATGGTGCAAGGTAGCTGTGTAAGTTTGTTAGACATTTTTTTCGAGACTGAAGTTTTAAGCACTTTACAGAACATTGTTACTAGCATGTCCTCAAAACACTGTTCGCATTTTAACTTGTGACCCCGCAGTGGTGGCTCAGTGGTTAGGGCGCTCGAATACTGACCCGGAGTTTCCGGGTTCAAACCCAACCGCGGCGGCTGCGTTTGTATGGAGGAAAAACGCTAAGGCGCCCGTGTGCTGTGCGATGTCAGTGCACGTTAAAGATCCCCAGGTGGTCGAAATTATTCCGGAGCCCTCCACTACGGCACCTCTCTCTTCCTTTCTCCTTTCACTCCCTCCTTTACCCTTCCCTTACGTCGCGGTTCAGGTGCCCTTCGATATATGAGACAGATACTGCGCCATTTCCTTTCCCCCCAAAACCAATTATTATTATTATTATTATTGTTATATTATTATTATATTATTATTATTATTATTATTATTATTATTATTATTATTATTATTATTATTATTATTATTATTATTATTATTATTATTATTATTATTATTATTATTATTATTTTAACTTGTGCATGCGATTTACATTCATTCCACTGAATGTTTGAAAATACTGAATTACACAGACCACTGCTACAAATAGCACTGGATTATCACAAATGTCAGGTACTAACCTACACACATATCTGAAATATTATCACCAGCAGCATTAAAGGGCTGCTTAACATGTCAAGCTTATTAAATTGAAAAGAAATTGAAGAGCCTGCGTAAAGAAAAGGTCACAAAGACCTGTATATTTCAATTATATTTTTTTTAAATGGAGGACAACAAACATTTGAAACCACAATTCCTTGACAGGTATTAGAGATAGGGTCAAACTTGAAATCAGCACCTAAAAGTAATCAAAACGGTACAAAAGCAAATCTTAAAAAAACAATGCAGAGTTGCCTTGAAAACTACTTCGCTACACTTCAGGCTAACTGGTGCTGTCAGATAAGATTAGCTAAAAAAAT
Organism: Amblyomma americanum; assembly: GCF_052857255.1. Lineage (NCBI taxonomy): Eukaryota > Metazoa > Arthropoda > Arachnida > Ixodida > Ixodidae > Amblyomma > Amblyomma americanum. The sequence continues at coordinate 149,108,923 of NC_135502.1, read as the reverse complement.
ATCATGCACCAAACAATTCCCAGTGGCTAATTCTAGGTGGCTAACTTCAAGATGCAGATTACAAACTATAGTAAAAGAAATACTAAACAGACATCTTAAAGCAGCCCAATAAACCTACAGTAAAATATCACAGGTATCCAACCTCTAATGTTTGTTTGTTCTTGAGAAACACATAGGATGAACATCACCTTAGAGAACGTATACAATACATTCCATTTAACACACAGTCACATAAAAAGAACAAAAAACAACACTTTATGCTCAATATATGGAGGCCTATGCTCTAGAGAAAGTCTATGTGCCCGGAAAGATATGTTAGCCACCCATTTGAAGGAGCCTGTTGCAAATAAAATGCAGCACTCATACGTTATATGGAAATGCACACATGGTTTTCAATCTAGTTAACAAGTAATGACTAATGCTGAAACACAAGAAATTAGTCAACCTGGTATTACGTGACCGTGCGCACTACAAGCAAAGCAAAAACACATGGGCTAAGGTCAAAGCGCTAAGGACACATGCACTCTGTTTGATCGGGAGAAAGGCATTCATCACCTTCAATTTAGGACGAAGTGATGAAAAATTCCAGAAAACTTCCCATGGCAACTGATCAGACTAAGGACCAGTAACTTTGTGATTAAATAAGTAATTGAATTTCTGAGGACCTTTGTCTAAGCACATATTTGCTTGAAAACCTAATTGTTCACCAAATCCATTATCACCATTATTTTTCTAATTAAAGGATATGCATAAATGCTAGCAAATGTGTCATGAGGCAGAACGGGAAGTCTAATAAAAAACATATAAAAATTACAAAATGCTGACAGTGCTCTCAGGAAGCTGGCCGAGCTAGATGCAAAAAGATAAAAACCATGATTAGCTCATGCAGGGACAAGAAACCAGTGGGGTGATGATTCTTAGGGTGAACGAAATGTTGCTGTTCCTGTTTGTCATGTCTTTCCATGCTGTCACATAATGCGAGTACAGCATTTGTCAAAGCTTAGGGCCCAAGGAATTCGCTTCTGAGTCCTGTTGTGCATCGCTAGCATTCCAGATATCTTGAAGGTACAGAAAATCTTTCCCTGACCACCATGAACTTTGGACATCCATGAATGCTCCGAAGCCTTATTACGCGGCTTAGAAGCCAAACCCTCTGGCTCTGTACTTTTTGACAAAGACAATACATCAGTTTTCTCACAGATTCATGCTGATATAGTTTTCCTTTTTCTTCGCTCTGGCCAAATTTATCATGTTAACATTTATAAGTTATGGCAACACAGTTTGTGCGCCACTACCAGTATTCCAAACAGTACTAAAAAACTAGACATGTAAAACATGCACAGGCAGATAGAAGAGGCAGCTGTGAAGGAAAGACAGTGGTTTTTAAAAACTGATGAGCTCGAAACCATCGAAACGTGGTTTATTTTAAGCCATGTATCTAAAAGCATTCTCAGAAACGTCAGCGGACAGAGTGCCTTCTTTAGATTTTTCAAACGGAACACCCAGAAGGCTGCAAACAGCAGAATCCCCACAGAAGCGATGAGGTTTTCACTACAGGGTGATGGCCAATGAACAGGAAAACTGAGCCTTGATAGGTGAGGAGGTATGCTGTAAGTGCTTGGTCCTGAAAAAGTAAAAACGAAATGTGACTGACATTTCTAACACTTGTAGAAGTGCAAAATAATACTGTTGCATTTCATTATAATGCACATTATGACTACTCTAACCTGAGGATGAATTCATGAGGGGGTGGTCTCCCCTCCTCAAAGTGAGAAATTTTACATAGAAAAACTATGCTCAACCTAATTTTTACAAGAATAAAGTAAAAAAAATGCGAGGTTCAAACACGTCTCTGACCGATTTTTAAAGAAGATGGTAGCCAGGCTAATGTACTTGGAGCTATCAACACTGTCTAGCTTCAACTTCATTGCCCACCACTATGTGCAGGAGACCTTGGTGACAACTTTTGTATCAGAACTTTTCCATTCATGATTCGTTAGTATGGATGAATCACTTTGCGAGAATTTTGCTCAGAAACCAAAGTGTCCATATTCCAGAGGTGCGACTGTACATATGATTTGTCCATTAAAGCCATGATCACATTTAGTGGGCCACCACAACTATTTAAAAGTTAAACAAAATGCTGCAATGGCCTCCCTGCCAGATATTTGAAAACCATATTCTAGCTATAAGACAACTGAGCTGCTCAATCTCATTTAACTGTAACCAGTGCAGCAACAGCCTAACTGTAATCGAAGTAGAGGCTAAAGAAACAATGGTGAGCCACTGCTCATAAGGGAGCGTAATACAAAGTGCGTATTCGAAAGGTACAGCTGCACACGAAAGCAACCACTCTTGCTTTATCAGTGACATTTGATACATATGGCGACCACAGGAATTTTTGCTGAGCATCGAAGAAGCTAATGTTCTCTAGGGAATCACATTTTGAGCACCTATAACAGCCCGGGAAGCAACAATCAGTACTCCCTATGAATCATATTTGCGTGTGTATAATGAGGACCTAAAAATACAAAACTGGTATGGTGTTGTTCAAAGTGTTTATCGCCATTATACACAGCTTGTGAAGTAGCACTCCACAATGATTGGATGCCATTGAAGACTACAACACAAAACACTCTTTTCCAACTGAAAATAAAAAATAGCTACACCGTATCCAGACCTCATTACCATTCGTCAATAAAGTGAAAAAAACCACAGTCACAAGAGCAAATAATGGTGATCGCCTCTCCATAATTTCGTGCAAGTCTAAAGAAACCACAACCGTCTCAACATTGGATTATTGGTTAGTTGAAAAGAGCGGTAGTGAACACGCGTGAAAATAGGACAGTAGCAATGCAAATCACAAAATAGCAGCTTGTCAGTATGCTGTATCCGGTTTAGTCATGAAATTACTCTGTTTTCAGAACTGAGCATAGTTGCAGCAGTTACACTGGCTGCTTATTCCTACTATTGTCTTTTTTTTAATTGCACATGTAACTATGCCTGAATTTTAACGAAAATCCCTTGGGGGTCAGCAGCTTCTTACTGTCACTGTTTGCATACCGCCTCTTTGCAAGATGACGAAACACCAGGGATTTGTGCCAGCCCCATTCAAAAATAATCACAAAACCCATGCTTTGCTAAAGCTCGTGACATCAATGCCTAAATTTGCGTAAATTCTGCGCCTAAAAGGTAGTCATCAGATGCTCAGACAAATACTGAGCTGCTATTTTCATACACAAATTTCAGTTTCTGCCTATGTCCACCAATCATTTGCACAAAACTACCTACAAGTGTTGCTGGGGGCATCTTTCTTTGCGACTTAACTCTGAACTGTTTGGTGCTGCTTGTAGATTAAACTGATGCAACCTTGGAGTTCTTCATAGACCTGTATAGAACAATGTGAAGTCAGGTTTGATACCAAACCAATCATTATGAATAAAATGTATGTCGTTCGAATTACTGACTCCAATAATGATAGGTAAGCAAGGCAATGAAGTATGTGATGCTTTGAAATTGAAGCAGCTGTTATATTTTCACAAATAGTGACAGCACGTTTAGAGTGCACCAATCAAAGTTATGCCACAACGAACCGCAGAACATAAGGCAAAAACTGACAGCCGTTGCTTTCTCGCTTTCACTCGTGTTGCAGTGACAAAGAGATTGCGCCATTGACTGAAAGCAACAAATAATCAGATTGTCATTCTAAATGTGGCGGCCTTATCTATAACGGCAGAATACAAGTATGCACTTCAGAAGCTTTGAGCACATTCATAAAATTGCTGCAACGCGCACGATAAGCAAAACTGTGTTTTTTTTTTGTGGGGAACTATGGCATTTTAGAAAAAGCAACCTGATTTTTTTAATGTTAATAGCGATGCCGCATACCTCGTTCTGCGAACATGCATGAATTTAAGAGTGGCCAAAAATGCTGCACATATCCAAACTAAAATGACACAAATGCTTCGGAGGGCACTAAAATAAAAATGCCGAAAACCTACAGCCGCTTGCAAGGTGTAATTCAGTTCAAACGCAAGCAGACTTGTACAGAGCGCTCGTGCGGTACTTTGCGGAATGAAGGCGAACTTATAACGCAGGCAATGGGATTGACTGACAATGCAGGTGCTCAAGCGCTGGCGCATAGCCATATAAAAAAACCCACACTAGCAGGGCGTCGTTGAGAAAACTGCGCTAATGTTTTGCTCCATTCCGCAGCACACTGCTCGAGCGCTCCACACAAGCCTGCTCACGTCTTCATCGTACAACGAGATCTAAGACGCAAAATCACTTACCATGACGGCGAGACGGATGTGAGACGGCAGGGATTCAAGAATATCCTTCCGGGCACCAGTGTCGAGGTCTAAATTTCTCTCCCGCTGGCCAAGGGCGCGGCAAAGCCAGCGCTTGTCTCAATTCGCTCACAATGGCGCCATACCGCCATTCGCAAGCCAGAGCGAGGGGCAAGCTCAGCCGTCGTTTACGATATCCACTTCAGTGAACTCGGTTAAGCATCCATCTTTCCTTTCTCCGTCGCGCATCGAAAAGCAGCAGCGGCAAACACACAGTCGCTGCTCACGATATCCGTTCCAAGAGAGGCTCCAGACAACCCGCCGTGCTCAATTCTGCGACGCAATCCGAGACGGTCCCGCTGGCGCTCCTAGACCTAGCGCCTACGCCGCTTCGGTCACAGCGTCCGCACTCACGAGTGACGACCCTCTCGCAGTTTTCTGATCCGTTGCGCCGCCTGCTGTCGATTGCATCTTGACCGAAACCAAAGCTTGCTGCTTCGTTCCGGAACTAAGTGAAACAAATAAAGGTGCACAGTTCCACTGGCGCGTTCTTTTGAACAGCAGCAGCAATTCAACATTGCTGCGTCTCATATGCCGTACGGTGTTTTTTCTACACCGTTCCGAAGGTTAGGAACGGCGACAACCACTTCGTTAGAGACGGCTGATGAACGATTGCGGGCCTCGTTAGCACACCGTCAGTTCTAGCTGGTGTTGCTTCGGTGTTTATGGTATCATGTGCACCGTCTTACCGGTGTTCTCGTCTGGCGATGCGGAGTTTTAATGCGGACGAACACCGATAAACCTCCCATCTCGTGTCATTCGTGTTTAGTGTGTATGCACCTGCTCACATCCTTGGCCCTTCACGTTACTTCCCCTCACTCGCCTTCCTCCGTTTGATGCTGCGAACAATGGGTGTTGTTCTCGTAGCCTTTGTGGGAGCAACACTGCAAATAATTGTGTCTGAAGGGTAGGGTGAAATTCAAGCAAGTTTTGGTTAAGACGATTCCAAATTCTTGCTTATTTGTTTTAAAATCCGCTACTATAGCAATGTCATATCGCTTTAAGCATGCAGCTCGAGGACGGTGTGTAATTCGCTCCCCAGTGCCGCCATGTAGCCACTGGTTTCCAAAGGGCACAAGTTTGCTCAAAGCCTGGCGCTTGGTTTCTTTGAGTTGAAGTGCTCTGAAAATGGTCTTTCACGAAACCTTGTGTTGAAGAAAGCACTTAATCCCATTGCGCTTGGTACGAGGTTGCCATCGCACAATTAAAGCTCATCATGAGCAAAAGAAAACATTTCCAAGAAATGGATGCCCAAGATTCTTGACGCGATGTATCATCCAAAACCGAAAAGGAAGCAACGAAATCAACTCTATATGCTTACGCTAAAGACACGCCAGTGGCAAAATCGCGCATGCCATTTGTACGCAAGAGGTGTCAGCGAAACCTTGGCCAGTATTCCCAGAAAGGAAGGGATGCAAACTACAAACAAGCCGGCCACCGTTATTGGACGCCTCCTCTGCCCCTTCAAAGACAGTCATCCTGCAGAAAAGGCCTAAGGCGTGGTATGGCAAATACCCTGCCTCGAGTGCTCGGCTTCGTAGGCTGTGGAAACGAATCAAGGCAAATTTAAAAGTCGCGGCAGGTTGTTAATCGCTCCCTGGAAACGGCACCCTCTTCTTACACCCGCGGTCTGTGCAAATCCCACGGAGCCACACATCGATGAAGTAGTAGTTTGCCAATCGCTTCAGAGGCAACAACTGAAGAAAATACAAAAAAAAGAAGCTAAAAATGTTGCCGGCCCGGCAGTTGCTATCTAATCTCTCAAGTACCGGAACTGCAACCGGCGGAATTAAAGGCAAAGAGAGAGGATACCGAGAAGTACATGGGAGAGCCACAGCAAAAAAATAAAACAGACGTGGGTAATTTTGCACCCCTTATGAAAAAAATAATATGTTCGCGCCATTCGTCCAAGGGTGCCTATAGTTTTGTCGCACATATTCGCAACATGGTAAATTCACTGCATATACAGGACCGCGCGCACGTAGCGACCTGTCGCTAATTAATCATGCGATCGCCACAGTGCACAAGCGGGCTGGGCCCAGCCGCCGTGCTGGTGAAACCCAGTAAGCTTTGAAACCTCGTATTATCCGACAATAACTTCCGTTCATTTCTCAGCAAATTTAAAATATAATCAAGAACAATTATTTAAGGTTTCACTCTTGATTGCTGCTCTGGGTATCGGCGTATTTACTTGAATGCCGAACAGATGGCACACTCTTCAGAATAGTTCCCAGCATTGCATTCTCTGAAGTCCTCGTTAGCGGTTCATAGTTTACATACACCGTTGACATAATTGTCGAAACTAGCATCGTTTACAGCAATGGTAAAACCCTTATTGACGGCGAAGATCCAATCATGAGATGCACTTTACCAACCTAGAAAAAATGTAGTGAGCTACCATACCACTAATGGCTACTTGGGACAAACCACCTACTGCGATAAAACGCAGCATCAGGTTCGCCGCCTGGCACTTACACCATTATCTTCAATGCATCCGTGCTGCACTTTGACCACATCGACAAAACTTTCGAAGAGCTGTCCGCTATTGAACCTAATATTATGGTTGTTACAATGGAGTCATTCATAAACGATTTTAATACCTTCAATGCACAGTGCAAGACCCATATACAAGTATCGGTGAGTGAGCTCCAAGTATTAGCGTCCGGGAATTACGCATTTCACTGCTTGAACAAAGTGCCTTGAAGTTTCATTGCTTTGCACTGTTAATGCGCACTCAATTCCACTATCACCTATGCCCGTGTGGTCAATGTACGTGTTTAATAAAAATGTACCTGTCAAGCAAAAGAGTCTCCTTATAGTTTCCTCTATATACCTCATAGAAGGCACGCGCTTTCTTCTAGAATTTTATGTAGCAGCCAATGGTCATAGCCTCACTATGATGGGAGCACTTTTGATAAAAGTGCGCATTCGTACGTCATGGCTCAACCTCCCAAAGCAAACTACCAAAGCAGGGACACTGCAGCTGGGACTTGCGCCTTGCCAGCACACCGAGAGAGGGCGCCACACGTTTCTTGCCGATGCTGAGGGTGCATGAGCAAAATAAAACAGCGGACGAAAACTTCTGCTTCATTCAAATATAAAATATTTATATTTCTTTAAAGGTAGGACATTACGGTAGCTGAAGCTCTGATAGCTTACCGATATATTGTAAATTAGGGCGGTGGTTAGGAATAAAGTAAAGTCAAGGGAAGTATTTTTCAGCACCTCGCCATAGGCTCCATGCTATCGTAGCTTATTGTGCATGGTAAACGCAGCATGTAAACTACATTGATGATACGCAACTAAAAGATACTTTAATAAGCATTTAACATCATGGCGAGAGAGCTATTGTCTAGTGTTTGCGCGATGAGGTAATAATATTTATTTTTAATCGCCTTTGAGTTAACGCGCCGCAGCGCCGCCGGCTATCACGAAATGGCGCGACCGGTGTTTCTAGGCGCATGGGCCAGAATCCTGGGGATGCGGACTTTCATCTCGACATAAAGCCCCGTGACAACGACCACAGCTGAGCAGCAGTGGCAGCGGTTTCGGTAGCGAATGGCAGCCCTCTGAACTTCCTTTCACGCCCACAGGTCATCGTTTCTTCAGTTAGCGGCAATCACAGATTTTTCCGACCCTAGAAGGCAACGTGCCTTGCTGTGTGACCCTTACTACGATCACCGCAGCGAGAAAAACTTGCTTAACAATGCGCATCCGGACGGACCTTCATCTCGGGAAAAAAGCCCATGACAACGAACGACCTCAGTTGAAGATTAGCGGCAAAGATTTGGGTTGCGAAAGAAAGCACTCAAAGCTTCTATTTACGCCCACAGGTCCTCGTTTCATTGAATAGTGGCTATCACAGATTTTGCGGGCCTTTTAATGCCACGCGTCCTGCTACGTAGCCCCTTCTACGACCGCCGCAGCGAGTATTACATTGTTAACACTGCGCACTCTGACGAACTTTCAGGTCGGGATAAATGCCTCTGACAGCGAACGCAGCTCGATAGAAGCGCAGCGGTTTCGGCAACTAAGGACAGTAATCTGAACATCATTTCACGCCCACAGGTCCTCGTTTCTTCAAAAAGCGGAAATCACGGATTTTTCTTACCACCGAAGCTGTGTGTCTTGTTGTGTGGCCCCTGCTACGATCGCTGCTGCGAGGGTTACTTGGTTACCACTGCGCATCCGGACGGACCTTCACCTCGGGATAAAAGCCCGTAATAACTACCACTGCTGAACAGTAGCGGCAGCGGTTTCGGTAGCGAAGGACCGCACTCTGAACTTCCTTTCACGCCCACAGGTCATTGTTTCTTCAGTTAGCGGCAATCACAGGGTTTGCTAACAATTGACGGCCTCGTTTCTTGCTGCATGGCTCCTGTATGATCGCCGAAGCGAGGAATACTTGGTTAACACTGCGCATCATGAAAGGACTTCCAACACAGGATGAACGCCCATGAAAACGACAACAGCTGAACAGAAGGGGTAGCGGTTTCGGTAGCGAAGGGCTGCACTCTGAACTTCCTTTCACCCCCACAGGTGCTCGTTTGTTCGGATAACAGCAATCACCGTTAGTGTGTACCCCCGAAGGCCACTTATAATAAACTGCACATCTCCAACCGAAATTTTTTTATTTTAACCCAAACGTTTCAAAGAAAACTCGGCACCTTCGTCAGTGGTGACAGAGGGTTGTAGCTAGCGCGTTTTAAGTATGGAGGGGAGGAGGGGTCGAAGGAACGAAAGCTGTGATGCGAAAGGCGTGGGCGAGGGGGTTAAGGCTGTTAGTCACGTTATCGCACTGTGGGGAGGCGGTCAATGGCGACTTTTTTTTCTGTGAGTTGAAGAGCGACGTCAATACTAAGTGCAGATTTCCTTTTGTGGGGTTGATGTTGTTCAGGGGCGGTTTGGATTTGCCAGGATTCCAGAAGAAGCCTTTTATGGTAATTTGTTTCAGTTCCGATGACACAGGTTTCTTTGAAGTTGATTATATCGTCAGAGTCCCCGGAATGTTCGGGCAACTGGATTGCGCTCTTTTGCGAAGTTGCGGACGTCGTTTTTATGTTGCTGAATTCTTTCTGTGAAATTTTTAGTTTCGCCGATGTAGCTTGCGCCGCAGTCGGCGCATGGAATTTTGTAGACAATGTCTTGGGCTCTTTCTCTCCGCGGCCGGTATTTGGGAAGAGGTAGAAAACCGCAACAGTGATTGTGGGCTTGTGCGCAACCTAGAGAACCCCTTTTTTCAGGACTAGAGCGATGGTATCGCTGACACCTCCGACATAAGGTAAAGTGACTTATTTTGGTTGTGGCTGTCACATATATTAAGGAGCCTAAATTAAATTTTAAAGGAACAAGGTGTGAAAAAGACGACGCGAATTAACCGAAGAATAAAGAAGAGGAAGAAGAAGCATTCTTTGAGGTGGAGAGGGATTATTGGTGGAGAAGAAGACGACGACAAGGCTTACGTGGACTAACACCGAGGCTATAAAAGGGCGAGCGAGAGCGAGGCACAGGGGGGAACAGCAAAGAAGCGGAGGCTCCGGCGGGTCAGGGACACTTTGGCTGGAAGAGAGCGACGCCGGCTACTGCTCCGGTGAGCTCGCGTTCTACGACATCGCATCGTGGACTTCCTGCCGTGCCTGAGACCGTTCCGGAGAGTCAACAGAGGACGCTACCACCTGCTACGGCCAGGGGTGTCTCCAGCGCTGTTGCAACCCATCCGGGTGGTGCCCCCACGCCAACAACAACGGCGTCGCCTCCACGGGCGCTTGGACCTGGAGCTTGTACGACGCAGCCAGCGACGCCAGCCCGAGCACGTCGAACACCGCCAGCGACGCCAGCCCAAGCACGGCGAACGCCGCCTCGACGTCGCCTACTGGATCCATACAACGCCGCAGCCCCACCGAACCAACCGTGAGCACGAACGCCGACCGCTAATCGTAGAACACTAGTAGTAGATGCTAGTAGCAGTGTGCCCGGGTCGTGTGTATTTATAGTCTTTGTGCTTTGTGTTAGTTTTGTTAGTTTGGTGTTCTAGTGTGTGTGCCACGTAGGGTGTATTAACTGTGCGTTTGTATGGGTACACCCGTCGCCTAGTCCATTCTTTCAGTCGGAGTGTTCTCCGGAGAGATCCGTGACAAAGATAAGTGGCGAGCCTGCCAGGATACATTTCCTTTTTTGCTTTGTCTCGGATCTTTCCGATCTCTCGACGGCAGAAAGGGTGGATTTGGCAAGAACGTTAGAACTGGCGCTCAAGCTAGGGTTAAGCAAGGAAGAGGCGATGCATCTCTATGAGGAGGAGGGAAAGAGGCAGAGAGAGGAAAGGGCACAAGCACGCGCAGACGCTCGTGAAGCAGAAGAACGCGAGGCGAAAAGAGCTCGCGAGGCGGAAGAGGGAGAAGAGAAAAGAGCTCGCGAGGCAGAAGAACAGGAGAAAAGAAGGATAGAACGGGAGAAGGAGTTTATTTTGTGGAAATAGACGCATGTCGCGGGAGGATATGAGGAGATCACGGACAATGATCAGCGCTCCTTCGCGGGTACAGAATCTCCTAGACCAGCCAGAGTTTGCCCAAGGAAGCTGATGGCTCCTTTTGATGACAAGAGATGATTTGAATGCATATCTGCAACGATTCGAGTGGATAGCTTTGGGGCAAGGCTGGGAGCGCTGTGAATGGGCCACGGCACTGAGCATGTGTTTAGTCGGAGAGGCGCTGTATGTTTTTGGAAGGATGCCTACTGCTGATTCCATGGACTACGAGAAAATCAAAAAGGCACTCCTCCAAAGATTCAGGCTTACGGCAGAGGGTTTTCGTGAGAGATTTCGCACCGCGAAACCTGAGGATTCGGAAACCGCGAAGCAGTTTTCCTGCAGGCTGACCAACTATTTTGATAGGTGGCTTGATATGTCGAACACAGAAAAGAGTTTTGAAGGTTTGAGTGACAAGCTGGTAACAGAGCAATTTTTAGCGTGTTGCAGCTCAAAGCTGGCGCTATTCCTGAAGGAAAGAAAGTTGTGTTCATTAGAAGAGTTCGCCGACACTGCAGACCAATTCCTCGAGGCTCAAGAGTTAAGAAATTTGAGTGAGGCAAAGGAGGAAACCCAAAAGGCTTTAGAGACAGATGCGGCAAAACCAAGAGCATATGGCAGTGCATCTAAGGCGCCAGTAAGGTGTTTTCTCTGCGGCAAGGTGGGACACCATGCAGCTGACTGTCGAACTAGTAGTGCTGCCCAAAAAACATAGATTGTGTGTCAAGGTTGTAAGAGGAGGGGTCATACTCTGGATGAGTGCCGATACAGAATGCAGGACCGAGCTGCATGCGCTGTCGACTCAAGGGTAAAACTTGCCACGCCATCCGAAGTTCCACAGCTGAAAGAAGAGCAAACATCGCTGGAAAATGAGGCAGTGAGTTGAACACCCAAGTCGAAAGCAGCAATGCCAGTGGTGGTTGGGCAAATACGGGGCCGTCCTATATTGGTGCTTAGAGACAGCGGAGCTAACGCAGTCTTGGTTCGCAGAAGCCTGGTGAAGGACGAGGACCTTACAGGGGAAGCGTCGGCCGTCACTCTTGTAGATAGCACAGTGAGGTACCTTCCTGAAGCCAGGATCCTAGTGTCCACGCCACATTATACTGGACAGGTTGTGGCAAAATGCGTTGACCAACCCATCTACGATCTCAACTTGGGAAACATTACGGGTGCAAGAAGCGTTGAAGACCCCGATCCCGAGTGGAGGATGCTCGACGGTGAAGAACATCCAAAGGAGGAAAGGCCTGCGACAGCTCAGACGGGTGCAGTCAGTTTTTCGTCGGCAGTGGAGACAAGAGCTCAAGCGACAACCCGAGCAACGCAGCGTCCGCTCTCTGCTCCTGTTACGATGTGCTTGAGCGTAACACCGGACGAAATTGCAATTAGGCAAAAAGAAGACCCGAGCCTGAAGACCTGCTTCGAAAGAGTCGGGGAAAAAGTGAATATCATTTGGTAATTGGTCTTCTGCACAGCGAATGCATATTTAGTTCAGAAAGGCGGGTCCAACAGCTGGTGTTACCGAGAGATATGCGAGAGACCGTGTTGCGCTTAGGTCATGACGCCATTATGGCCGGACACAAGGGTGTTCAAAAAACGGTGTCTAGGATCACCGAGGAGTTCTTTTGGCCGGGTGTTCAGATTGACGTTAAGCGCTTTGTTCGCTCATGTGATGTGTGCCAGCGCACAGTTCCGAAGGGAAGAGTTGGTCCCGTACCTCTGGGCAAGATGCCAGCCATCGACCTACCGTTTCAGCGAGTGGCAATTGACCTTGTGGAGCCATTCTCTCCAGTATCCGCCAAAGGCAGTAGATATGTGCTTACTCTGGTTGACGTGGCCACTTGTTTTCCTGACACTATTCCACTGAGAACTATTGACAGTATCCAAGTGGCGGAGGGTCTTGTGGAAATGTTTTCGCGTTATGGGTTCCCGAGAGAAATTTTGAGTGAGCGGGGCTCGAACTTCACGTCGGAACTAATGAAGGAGGTTAACCGCCTTTTGTCAGTAAGGCAGTTACTGACGACGCCTTACCATCCCATGTGTAATGGCCTTGTAGAGCGTTTCAACGGCACCCTCAAAAACATGATCAAGAAAATGTGCCAGGAGAGACCTACTGATTAGGATAGATATCTCCCAGCTCTTTTGTTCGCTTACCGCAAAGTACCACAAACGAGTCTTGGTTTCTCGCCCTTTGAGATGTTGTATGGGAGAACCGTTAGAGGTCCACTTACAATACTCAAGGAGCTGTCGGCTAATAAGGAGATTGCATCAGATCTAAAGACAACTTACACATACCTTCTTGAGTTGCGGGACAAGTTGAAGAGACATGCAGGCTTGCCCATCAAGGCCTGGAAAGGGCGCGCGAACGCTATAAGGGCTAGTATGACAAGAAAGCCACTCACAGGAATTTGAATCCAGGCGACAAGGTTCTCATCTTGCTACCCACGGATAATATTAAGTTACTGGTGCAGTGGAAGGGCCCTTACCTTGTGAAGCAGAAGAAAAATGACATGGATTATGAGTTACTGATAAATAACACCGAGAAGGTGTTCCATGCAAACATGTTGAAAAAGTACGAAGAAAGAGTTCCCGTACAGTGCGCCCCCAAGGTAGCATGCTCGGTAGTAGCCGAGGATACAGATGATGTCGCCGAGATGCCCACATGCATTGGGAAGAAAACTGTAGGTTGGGATAAGGTGCTAATTAACCCCGATTTGAATGAAGCCCGAAGCTCTCAGATAAAGGCCCTACTCCAAAGCAAAGTGGATGTGTTTTCAGATGTGCCGGGTAAAACGGATGTCATATGTTGCTGACTGGATCTCTCTACAGATAGACCAATCAGCGTGAAGCAATACCCACTACCTTTAGCAGTTCAAGAATCAATAGAAAAGGAGGTGCGGGATATGTTGGAGCTTGGTGTGATTGAGAGGTCATGGTCAGCGTACAATGTGCCTCTCGTGGTTGTCAAAAATCTCGATGGTACTAACCGAGTGTGTGTAGATTTTCGTCGGCTAAATGACATCATAGTACCCGATGCAGAGCCCATACCGAAAGCGGACGTGGTGTTCGCTAAGGTGGCTCACAAAAGGTTTTTTTCTAAATTTGACTTAGCTAAAGGATATTGGCAAATACCAATGGAAGATTCTTCTAAAGAGGAGACTGCCTTTTCGTGCTCGGCGGGTTTATTCCAGTTTAAATTCATGCCTTTTGGTTTGAAGACAGCGTCTGCAATATTCACGAAGCTGATGAGGAAGGTTTCGGATGGGTTCCAAAATGTAGAACACTATATTGATGACATACTGGTGGCACCAGATACGTGGGAAGAGCATGCAATTACACTGGAAAAACTACTTGATAGAATTCAGCAAGCCAGGTTCACCATAAAACCGGCGACATGTGAGGTGGGCTTTGAAGGCATTTCTTTTCTCGGACACAAGCTGGGGTTGGGCAGTATCGCGACAAAAGACGACATCTTGGACAAAATACAGCAGGCCCAGACACCGACGACCAAGAACGAGGTACAGTCGTTCCTGGGTCTGACGGGATACTACAGGGACTTTATTCCCGAGTATGCCTACATAGCCGACCCACTAGTCGAACTAAGAAGGGGGCAAGCAATAAGCTGAATTGGACTGCTGAACATGAAAATGCATTCGTAATGTTAAAAGGGTATATGGCAAAACCGCCCGTTCTGCTTGCTCTAAATCTGGGTAAAGAGTTCGTGCTTCGCACTGATGCGTCAGACCGAGCTTTAGGAGCCGTACGCTTGCAAGAAGAGAATCGCGTGCTACATCCGGAATTTTTTGCAAGCAAGAAATTATCGGCTAGTGAACGCAACTACCCCACTGTTGAAAAGGAATGTTTGGCAGTGGTGTGGGCGGTAAAGAAATTCCACATTTATCTTTATCGGAGACATTTCAAGATTCAAACAGATCATCAACCGCTTGAATATTTAACCAAGGCCAAAATGAACAATAGTAAACTTATGAGATGGAGTTTGGCCTTGCAAGAATACTCATTTCAGGTTGAATATAATAAAGGCAGAGATAACGTTGGAGCGGACTTCATCAGTAGAGCCAACTGAACAGCTCTAGGTACCTCTGGCATGTATCTTGTAGTTGTTGTTGTGTTAATGTATCTCTGGGATTTATCTTGTTGTTGTTGCTGCTGTTGGTGTTACGTGATTATACAAGGGAGCGTGTTGTGGACACGAACATGTTTATTAAGGACTCTGTACGGACAGCGGCAGTGGTGTGTTCTGAAAACGAAGTTTGGTGTGCTGTGTGAGGGGTGTGCGTTTGGTGTGTGCTGGACATCTGCGGTGTGGTGTGCGCTGGGTTCAGAATCGCCACAGAAGATAGTCGATTTGCTGGATGGTTCGAAGATGAGGATAACGTGAGCAGTTTTTCATAGAAAAACTCTTGAGAGAGGGGGCCCTTGTCACATATATTAAGGAGCCCAAATAAATTTTAAAGGGAAACTGTGTGAAGAAGACGACGCGAATTAACCGAAGAATAAAGAAGAGGAAGAAGCATTAGTTGAGGGGGAGAGATGATTGGTGGAGAAGCATACAGTGACGTGGAGAGAGATGATTGGTAAAGAAGAGAAGAAGACGACGACAAGGCTTACGTGGACTAACACCGAGGCTATAAAAGGGCGAGCGAGAGCGAGGCACGGGGGGGGGGGGGGGGAACAGCAGAGAAGCGGAGGCTCCGGTGGGACAGGGACACTTTGGCTGGAAGTGAGCGACGCCGGCTACTGCTCCGGTGAGCTCGCGTTCTACGACATCACATCGTGGACTTTTTGCCGTGCCTGAGACCGTTCCGGAGTGTCAACAGAGGACGCTACCACCTGCTACGGCCAGGGGTGTCTCCAGCGCTGTTGCAACCCATCCGGGTGGTGCCCCCACGCCAACAACACCGGCATCACCTCCACGGGCCCTTGTACCTGGACCTTGTACGACGCAGCCAGCGACGCCAGCCCGAGCACGTCGAACACCGCCAGCGACGCCAGCCCAAGCACGGCGAACGCCGCCTCGACGCCGCCTATTGGGTCCATACAACGCCGCAGCCCCATCGAACCAACCGTGAGCACGAACGCCGACCGCTAATAGTAGAACATTAGTAGTAGACGCTAGTAGCAGAGTGCCCGGGTCGTGTGTATTTATAGTCTTTGTGCTTTGTGTTAGTTTTGTTATTTTGGTGTTCTAGTGTGTGTGCCACGTAGGGTGTATTAAATGTGCGTTTGTGTGGGTACACCCGTCGCCTAGTCCATTCGATCAGTCGGAGTGTTCTCCGTTGAGATCCGTGACAGTGGCGTTGGTCTTTGTGCGCTGATTTCTTGGCGAATGTTGTGTTTTTGACGTCGAATAGTTTTTCGAATAATGCAACTTCAGATATTGCTGACCTTTGAACGTCTCTCTCGGAGTGAGACCTGCTATGATCACGGCATCGAGGATTACTTGCTTAAAACTGCGCCTCCGGATGAACCTTCACCTCGGGATAAATGCCCGTGTCCACAACCACAGCTGAAGAGTAGCCGCAGCGGTTCGGCAGCGAAGGACAGCACTCTGAGCTTCTTTTCTCGCCCAAAGGTCTTCTGTCTTCGAATAACGGAAATTTTTGATCTTGCTTACCCTTGTAGGCCACCTGTCTTTCTGCGTGGGACCTGCTAAGATCACCGCAGCGAGTATTACTTGCTCTACACTGCGCCTCCGCACCGATCTTCCCCTCGGGATAAATGCCCGTGACAACGACCACAGCTCAACAGCAGCTGCAATGGATTCGGTAGCGCAGTACAGCACTCTGAACTTCTCTTCATGCGCAGAGCCCCGTTTCTTCAGATAGCACAACAATCACAGATGTTGCTGACCCTTGAAGGCCACGTGTCTTGCTTCGTAGCACCTGCTACGATAGCCACAGGGAGGATTACTTGATAAACGTTACACATCCGGATGGATGCGTTAAGAGGATTACGTGTCTTCCAGCGTAGCCCCTCCTATACGTTTCCTCAGCGAGAATTACTTGTTTAACATGGCGCATCAGGACGGGCCTCCACCCCAGGATAAAAGCCCGTGACAGCGACCTGTGGTTTTGGCAGCCAAGGGTAAAATTCTGAACTTCCTTTCACGCCCACAGGTCCTCGTTTCTTCGAACAGCGGCAATTACATAATTTGCTACCCTTGAATGCCATGTATCTTGCTGCGTGGCACCTGCTACGATCACCGCAGCGAGGGTAAATTGCTTAACACTGCTCCTCCACACAGATCTTTCCCTCGGGATAAATTCCCGCGACAACGACCACAGCTGAACAGCAGCTGCAGCGGATTCGGTAGCGCAGTACAGCACTCTGAACTTGCATTCACGCCCACAGCCCCGTTTTTTCAGATAGCGGGAATCACAGATTTTTCTCACCCTTGAAGGCCACGTGTCTTTCTTCGGAACCCCTGCTACGATCAGTGCAGCGAGCATTACTTGGTTAACACTGCGGATTCGGTCGAATCTTCGCCTCGGGATAAAAGCGCGTGAAAACGACCACAGATGAAAAGTAGCGGCATTCCTTTCACTAGTGCTGGGTGGCAATCTGAACTTTCTTTTACGCCCACAGGTCCTCGTTTCATCGGAGAGTTGCAATCAAGATTTTCCTGACCATTGAAAACCACGTTGCAGACCCTTGAATGCAACGTGGATTGCTGCATGGCACCTTCTAGGATCACCGCAACGAGGATTACTTGCTTAAGACTGCGCCTCCGGGCGGACCTTCACCACGAGATAAATAATGCTTTATGACAACGACCACTGTTGATCAGTAACGGCAGCAGTTTCGGCAGCCAATGAGAGAACTCTGAACTTCCTTTCACGCCGACAGGCCCTCGATTGTTCCATTAGCGCCGAACACAGACTTTTCTGACCGTTGCCGCAGATTTTGCCGCAGCGAGGAATGCTTGATTCAAGCTCACAGTTTCAAGCGCAACGGCACGCAACCAAATATCCTCCTCTTCCTCCTTCTTTTCTATGCCTGTGTGCCGTTGCGCTGAAAAACTATGAGCTTAAATTGAGATTACCATCTAGCCCAAGAACTAATTCTATCGGAGGATTACTTGGTTAACACAGGGTATCCATGCCGACTTTTGCCTCCGGCTAACAGCCCTCTACAATATCCACAGCGGAACCGTAGTGAGAGCGGTTTCGGTAGCGAAGAACAGCACTGTGAACTTCGTTTCTCGACCGCAGGACCTCCTTTCTTGGATAGCGGGAATCACAGATTTTGCTGACCCTTGAACACCACGTGTCTTGCTGCGTGGCCCCTGCTACTATCACCGCAGCGAGGAATATTTGGTTAACACTGCCCTTCCAGGCGGACCTTCACCTCGGGATAAATGCCCGTTACAACGACCGCTACTGAACAGTAGCGGCAGCGGTTTCGGCAGCGAACGGCTGCACTCTGTGCTCAATTTCACATCTACAGGTCCTCATTGATTTCGGATAGAGGCAATCAGATTTTTCTTACCCATGAAGGTAACGTGTCTTGCTGCGTGGCAACTGCTACGATTGCCGCAGCAAGTGTTACTTGGTTTTATCTGCGCATCCCGACGGACATTAATTTTGGGATAAAAGCGCTGTGACGGTCGCCAATTGGTAACGCGTACCCGAATTTCCTAAGGGTAACACTATCGCGTGCAGATTCGAACAAGAGAACAAAGAGATCAATCAAAACAAAACGAAGCCGTATTTACAATTTAAAAGAAAAAAGCCGACACGAAACGGAAAGAGGAAAAACCCTCTCAAAACGCGTAAAACACTACAGAATAAAGGAAAGAGTTCAATCGGTACATAGCATCCCAGGTGAGGCGGGGATGACTTGTAGACAAGACGGCACGCATGTGGATGTACTGCGGCGCGTCGCTGGTCTGGCGTCGAATGAAGCGGCGGGAGGGACCCAGGTGGTAGTAGGAGCGGAGAGGAACACAGGGAGACGCCGGTGGTCTCCCGTCAACCGCCTGAAGAACTTGCCAGCAGCAGGAGAATCGTAGCAAGATCACGTCGATGGTGGCCGAAAACGCCAGAGGCTTAAAGCAGGCTATACAAGGGTGCCTTCAGGCAGCGCGGACTCTCAATCCATCGGCTGCCTCCTCCCCGCTTGCAAGAACGCAGTTGGCTTTTGTTGGTGATCCAAGGGAGGTCCACGGCAGCACGGACCGAACGTCCGACTGCTGCTACCTCCACGCTTGAATGGCACGATCTCCGCTGCGCTGTCTCCCTTCACACCTCCGTTTTCCGACAAGTCAGCTCTCCGCTCCTCGTGCTCGCTACGCTCTTTCTCGACATCGCCTCGCTCCAACCTTTCGCACGCGCACACGCGACACGCTGGGCTGGCACGCGCAGCGCTCCTCTGTCCGACGCACCATTGTGGACGCACCACGTTCGAAAATCCCGCGACGATTATGTGTGCATATCACATATCCCCCACTTCGGAACAGTTTTTTCACGTAGAAAAAACTGCCGTTGGTGCGCACAACACTTTTGTTCATGTGGTAAACGGACAAGTTGCACGCCGCCGAATTCACCGAAGGCACTTTGCACAGTGACACATGGAGGTACATGGAAACGCGCACAGAGGAAACATGCGAAACGTTATACACAAAGGGTCAAACATTATACATGGGACAAAAGGCAAAGTAAAAACAGTACAAAATATCAGAAACAAACTTTAAACATGTCTGTATTATGAAGGTGAATACGTGCACACTTAACAACTCGCAACCGGAGAACGAAAGAAAAAACAAATCACAAACACTACCACACTGTGTTTGCACAGGTTACCATTTCAAACCCCGTACAGTAGCACTGTAGTACATCGTGTATCACACTCCGTTGATCTATAAACCATTCATGCAATTAGCGCCTACGATGTTCAAGTTGTCAGCGCCTAGGCTTATGTGGCTAGGCTATGAAAACAACTCGTTCGATAAAATTACTCTTTTCAGTTTAAAATTTATCCCGTCACGTTCAAATACCTACATGACAAAGCTCACGGAATGCTTAGCTGCTATTATGGACTGAATCTTGAGAAAGCATTGTAAAGTGGTGAAACAATTTCTTACTGGCGGAGTGACGTCGAATTCTGCTACCAGAATAGCACGACAACAGACAAAAACATGTCTCTGAAAACAAAGAGAACAAACTTGCGGATACAACGCGGGCAAAACCATTCCTTCGACGCTGCCTCACGACCCTAAACTCTAATCGACCACCTCAGCGTCCGCGACAAAAGTGAAAAACGAACCGCGCAACAACTACGCCCTATTTCTTTCTCCCTCACCTCCTAACTCCAATATCTATGTCCTCCGGCATTCGCTCCGTCTGGCCTCTTATCTATCCACTGAGAGCTGCGCAATATGCTGCCTGTTGCCATAGCCACAGAGGTGTGAAACTACATGTTTCCAAAACCTCAGATTTAAAGGTAAAATTTACTTGAATAGGTTCCTGGTGCTTAGCTAGAGCTATTTCTAGGAATCTTAGCATTGAAGGAGTGTCGACCAATCCAGTCAGGCGTGGCTGCACGCAGGCATGGCACATCACCCGTCTGGTTGCACGCCGCATGAAACCTTACACATCACGTCACATGTCAGGTCGATCGAGACAAGGCATCTTGTGCAACGTGAAGTCTAAGTGCGATTTTCGAGACAAACCACCACATTAACGGTGTCGCGTATATGGCAGCCACTTCGCCAATAACAAAGCGATTCTTTTAAGGGAACTGAAGCAAACGCCATTTGGCCATGTTAAGAAACAAGTGGTAACGTATGCCTTGCAAACCCGAAGTGCTATGTATAAGCTTTGGTTTAGGTAAAGTTAGATTGCTGTTCCTATCTGGGGCAGGTGTGAATTCTTGTAGCTTTGTTAGTTGTGAGAATGCGAATATAGAACACAGGACTAGCAACTATCGTGCTCGAATTAGACAAGGATAAATTAAAGCTGGATCAGCATCACACATAACGTCGGATGAACGAAATTCATCGAACAAATACACGGGAGGTAAAGAAAGGCGCCAAACGATTTCATTAATATTGACATGAAGATTCTTTCAAAATTCGGCAAAACATGGCAACCGTTAGAACACTATTTTATGCTAAGCGATAATTAGAAACGCCCGGCGATTTCCAGGCTACTGCTGACAAGAAGAATATGATGTTTGTTTACGTCCCAATCATTGCGAAAGCACGGATTTGTGCTACGTAGATGACGACAATGAGCGGGCAGTGCCGCGGGATGGAGCGGATAGAAGAATGTACAGAGCAAGAGTGCGGTGAAATGTAATACGAGGCATGTTCGTTAGCGGCGATAACCTCAGTTGTACTTCACAGGCTACAACTTAAAACGTTTATGACAGAACAGACTTTCTGCAGCACTGGTTCCAGCTGTTGAGGCGGTGTCTGTTTCCCCTCGTGTTTGTTGTGTTGCCTTTTGTCAAGCTAGTGCTGCGCAGTCACTAGGTTAGTGCTTAGTATATAATCGGTATATAGCCCCTTTCTACACATACATAACCTCGTGCAGTAAGTGCCATGTTGAAAAAAAAAGCGGTGATCGATATCCAAGTAGTCTTGCGCAGCGGCCTTTGTTCGCATCACCGCGGGCACGACTTCCATTCTTTAATATTTTAATTTCCTTTTCTCCCGATTTTTTCTATGCTCAGTACGGAGTGGACACACAACAGTAAGAGACGATCGTTCAAGGTTCTGCACCTCCAGATTAGTGCTTTTGCACTTCACATGCCAATGGAATAATTTTAGATAGCCCAAAGGAAAGCTCAAAGTATTTGTAGAAATCCGCGTACCGGCCATGGCTACGACTTGATGTCAGAACATATCTAAAGCGTCAATGATTAGGAGCTACATTTTTAGGTCAAAGTAGAAAACTGGACGAGTTGGTATGTAGTCATTCTAAAAACAGCGCATGCAAGACAGGGACGGCGTAAGGAAAGGACAACACGAGCGCTGTGTTGTGGTTTCCTTACGTCGTCCATGTGTTGCGTGCGCTGTTTTTAGAATGAGCACATTTTTAAAGTAGGTTGCTAGCGGTGGTGAAAAGGAAGATAAGAACCGGATGGTTTGAGCGGCCATCACCCCTCGCGCTTTCCTAACAACGTACCTTAATTCCCTGCTCCTTATGGGCGGCAAGCTATATTGTTACGGCTTGCTTGACGTTGAGGCCGGCGGCGAGCACAGGTGGGGATAGCAGAACACAAGAACACAGGAACAGGCAGGTCCGCCAGCAGCAGCGTCGTCGTCGGCACGCGGCAATCGCGCTTCAACTTTCTATTCGCTACACTACCTCCCCCTATAAAGAAGCATCCTCCCGATGCAAACCCTAGAGCAAAACCACACAGGGCCAGAAAACCACACAGAAAAACCACACAAGGGCCCGGAAATCTTGCTGGTCGATGTAGAAGGCAATGGGAAATGCAGACGATTATCGCGCGTAATACGGCTTAAGCCGGACAACGTGCACAATTTCAGGGCGGGGGGAACGAAGAAATGAGGGTAGCATTCCTTCAGGCAGCACCTCGTAGTTCAGGTCACCGAAGCGGTAAAGAACCATATACGGGCCAAAGTAGCGCTTCATGAGTTTCTCGTAGACACCTAAACGGCGTACCGGCGTCCACACCCAGACCTTGTGCCCAGCGTAAAAATGGACGTCACGTCGACGGAGACTACCGACGAGCGTCTGTATGCTGTTCGTGCTGGAGGCGGATTCGAGCGAGATGCCGAGCTTCCTGCGCGCGCTCGCAGACTAGACGGGCATCATCGACTACACAGCTCGTGTGGCAACATAGCGTCAAGGATCGTGATGACCTGTCTGCCAGGCACCAGTTGGAAGGGGGACATGCCTGTCGTCTCCTGGACAGAAAGTATGGTGGGGTAGCCAAAAAAGAATATAAACCAATAGGCCCCTGCCAGTACCACTACTCTATCACAGCGGTATTATACGCGAATGTAACGTAGGGCAGTACCTCGTCCCAACTGCGATGGGCGACGTCACATACATGGCGATCATGTCAACCATCGTCTTGTTCAGCCTCTCCGTCAGCCCATTGGTTTGCGGGTGGTACGCCGTAGTTCGGTGGTGGCTGGTGCAGCTGAGACGGAGGATCTCCTGTGTTAGCTGTGCCAGAAACGCGGCACCCCGGTCAGTGATCAAAACGGTAGCGGCACTGTGACGGAGCACAATAGACTCAATAAAAAACTGAGCTGCCTCAGCAGCCGTCTCTAACAGATTTGCTCGGGACTCGGCGTATCTGGTTAGGTGGTCGTGGCTATGATAACGTACCTGTTACCCGACTTCGGCGTTGGAAATGGGCCGAGAAAATTCATTCCGATGGTGTGGAACGCAGCATGCGATGAGTGGAGCGGCTGGAGAAGTCTTGCTGGACGTGTAGAAGGTCTATTCCGTCTTTGGCACTCTCGACAAATTTTTACGCAGTGACGGACGTACTTATGAAGTTGCGGGCAATAATACTTTTCTCGAATACGTGCAAGCGTTCCGCTGTAACCAACGTGACCAGCTGTAGGATCATCGTGACAAGCTTCGGCCACCTCGGTGTGCAAGTTTTCTGGCACAACAAGGAGCCATAACTTCGGGCTGCTGTCGAAGTTCTGCTTGTACAATACGGAGTGCAGATTCCGGAACTTGGGCAGAATACGCAGGAAAACGCGGGGCACCACGTCTTCATGGCCTTCAAGGTCTGTCATCAGCTGATGAATCTGAGGATCATTGCGTTGCCAAGTAGCCATATCTGTCGTGTCCAATGCCCCAAGGAAGCCGTCCTCGTAGTCATTATCGCCCCCTGGCGCCAGATTCACAGGGGCTCGAGACAGTCAGCATCATTATGTTTGCGGCCGGATTTGTACATGGTGGCGACGCACTCCTGTAGCCGCAGGCTCCACCGAGCAAGGCGGCCTGCGGAATCCTTGAGATTGGCGAGCCAGCACAGCGAATGGTGGTCGGTAACGACGCGAAAAGGGGGACCGTACAGATAGGGCCGGAATTTGGTGATCGCCCAGATGACAGCCAGACACTCTTTTTCAGCTGTCGAGTAATTGCAATCCGCATTCGAAAGAGCTCGACTGGTGTAGGCAATAACCCGCTCGGCGCCGTCCTGGCATTACACAAGCACTGCCCCTAGTCCTTGGTTGCTGGCGTCCGTGTGGAGTTCAGCGTCGGCGTCTTGATCGAAGTGGCCTAGTATGGGAGGCGATGTAAGGGCGTGCTTTAATTGGCGGAATGCTGATTGCTGCTCCTCGGTCCACTCAAAGGCGACGCTATCCTTCGTAAGGCGGTAAAGTGGCCCTGCGATCTGGGCAAAGTTGCGAACGAAACGTCTGAAGTAGCCGCAGAGGATAAGAAAGCTGCGGCCAGTCTTCTTGTCGGAAGGTGGAGGGAAGGACTCTACGGCAGCCGTTTTCTCTGCATCTGGCTTCACACCAATTTGGCTGACGACATGGCCTAGGATCTTCAGCTCACTGTATGCGACGTGGCACTTAGAAGGCTTGAGTGTGATTCCCGCGGTGAGAAGAGCTTGAAGAACCGCTTCAAGGGGCAAAAGATGGTCCGCGAAAGCGCTGGAGAAGATGACAACGTCATCCAGATACACGAGACACGTCTGCCACTTCAGTCCAGCGAACACAATATCCATGACTCGTTGAAAGGTCGCAGGCGCTGTACACAGGCCAAACGGCATGACCTTAAACTCGTAAAGTCCATCCGGTGTTATAAATGCGGTCTTCTTGCGGTCACGCTCATGCACTTCAATCTGCCAGTATCCATTCTTCAAGTCGATGGACGAAAGATAGCGGGCATGAAGGTGACGCTCGACATTGTCGTCGATGCGAGGTAGTGGATACACGTCCTTTTTGGTCACCTTATTGAGTCGCCTGCAGTCGACATAAAATCGAAGGGTCCCGTCTTTTGCTTGACCAGTACTACACGGGTGGCCCATGCACTGTTGGATGGCTGGATGGCGTCGTCTTTAATCATTTCGCGCACATTCTCTTTTATGGCTTTCCTCTCCTTCAAGGAAACTCGCTACGGTGGTTGGCGATCGGGGGCGTCGCGGTATCGACAATATTTCTATGCTTGGCGACGGGCGTCTGGCGAACTCGAATGTCGTCGCGAAACAGTTGTGGTACCGATGCAAACAAGAGAGCAGTTCGCGTGTGTGGGCAGGCTCAAGCTTAGGATTGATGTCCAGTGGCCACGTTGTAGGGTCACATGACCCGGCCGGGGCCTCCGCGAACGTCGCTAAGTTCTTCCAGTTAGGCTATAACTACCCCTTTCGTCAAGTGCTGCGGCTCGTTCCTGAAGTTGGTCACTGAAATGTTGGCACGCACTCGTTCAACATTGGCGATCCCCCGCGCTACACCAATGCCCCGCGTAAGTATCATCCGGACACTTCATTCGAGAACGCCTCCGCCACATGCGGTTGTATCGGCTCGGACAGGAAGAATAACTGCCGACAACGGCGGCAAGTGAACATAGGTCGGCATCAACTTTCATCACAGCGCGAGGAGCCCGACGAGGTATTGCGATGGAGAACGTGCGCGGAGGGTCAACTTTTTCCTCCCTACGTCGATTACAGCGCCATACTCACGGAGAAAGTCCATGCCAAGAATACATCATTGGAGCAATTCTCCAAGATCGCGAATGTGGCTGGGCACGTCTCACCGTGAATCTCAACGCGGGCAGTGCACTTGCCCACAGGGTTTTCGAGGTGACCTCCCGCGGTACGTGTGGGCGGGCTATCCCACTAGGTGTTAACCGTGAAAATACGCCGAGATAATTTGACGCTGAAGACCGAGCAATCGGCACCGGTGTAAAAAAGTGCCGTTACGTCACGGCCGTC
Source organism: Amblyomma americanum (assembly GCF_052857255.1). Classification (NCBI taxonomy): domain Eukaryota; kingdom Metazoa; phylum Arthropoda; class Arachnida; order Ixodida; family Ixodidae; genus Amblyomma; species Amblyomma americanum. The sequence goes on along the minus strand of NC_135502.1, from coordinate 149,083,153 downwards.
GTTCAAAACGTGTACACTGCTAGACGCCAAAGAACAGTCTCCGCCTCCAAGGGTGCCATCAGTCGAGCGGGGACATTCCATCGTAGGCGGAGGTTCTTTACTGCGTGCAACACCGGCAACGCCACCTACATTCGTCACCGCACTTACTTTTCCCGAAGTGGCGAAAGGCTCTCATGGCGAGATCCGCAAGAAGAGGGTGACGATGGGCGAGGCGACGGTGACCGGGAGGTGCCAGATGGAGCTGACACTGGCGATAGAGAGCGTTGAAGCCTTATCTCGCTGGGCTGTTCACCGTGGCGGGGGAGCGGATCTGCACGATTGAAACGTCGAAGGCCGAGTTCGCGGTACGGATAGTAGCGGTACATGTGGTCAGGATAACCGCAGTTGAAACACAGCGGCCTCCGGTCTGCAGTCCTCCAGATGTCGGTATTCCTGCGGCCCAGCGGTTCCAGGCGTGCATCAGACGGGTGCACGAACTCGTGGCGTCGAGAGCGGGAATCGGCAGCGGTCTGGTACTGACGATATACGGGAGGTGGACGACGGACGGCGGCGGCGTAGCTCAGAGATGGTTGACCGGCGGCTGCTACAGTGGGTACGTCTTCAGACCCCAGCGCGTGTCGCAGTTCGTCCCGAACAGCCGCCGCGATGGAGACAGATGCAGGCTGTTCAGGGGCTGGGAACAGCTTTTTCAGCTCCTCTCGGACGACGTCGCGGATAATTTCGCGAACATCGGCGAGGCGAACACCGCTCAGGCCGGACGAAGCAAGACTTGAGACGACAGGCAGGAAGGGCGCTCAGTCACTGGAAATGACTGGTTCTTGTCGCCAACGCGTGCTCGATGTTGGTAGGTTGAGCGACTAATTCGGCCACTGTGGTAGGAGGGTTGCGGATGAGGCCTCCAAGGATGTCATTCCGGACACCCCTCATCAAGGCCCGCACCTTCTTCTCTTCAGTAGCCCCAGGGCCAGCGCGGGCACTCAGACGCAGTACGTCTTCGATGAAACTTATCACGCTCTCGGTGGGAGCCTGGATACGAGCGTGGAGCTGGTCTTCAGCATGCTGTCGCCGGTACTCGTTTGCGAATGTGCGTACCAGTTCCCTCTTGCACGTCTCCCATTACGTTAGCGAAGCCTTGTGGCTCTCGAACCAGTATTTCGCTGTGGCATCTAAGGAGAAGAACAGGTTCTGGAGACATTGGTCGGGTGTCCACCCATAACGTCGAGCAACCTATTCATAGTGCTAGACCCATTCTTCAAGATCAAGTCCATTGCCGCAGAACAGGGCCACAGATCTTGGGGTGACCGGCACGTAGACGATCCTCGGCGCAATGCGGAGTCGGTTTGTTGTGACTCGGACGGCATGGTGGCGTTGGTCCTAGATGTCCTTGATCCCTGGGGCAAGAGTACGAATTCCGGCGTTGGGCCTTGCTGATGTCGGCTAGCGCGAGCATCTGTTTCTCCTGAGGGCTACAGGAAAACCCGACGGCCAGGACTTAGTACCTGGCTCGATTTGCGAGGCGGGGTGCGTTGCATGAGATGCGTTACACCGAACCTGCAACAAATGTCACGGCTTGCTTGATGTAGAGGCCGGCGGCGAGCACAGGTGGTGATAGCAGAAGCACAAGAACACAGGAACAGTCAGGTCCGCCCGCAGCAGCGTCGTCGTCGGCACGCGGAGATTGCGCTTCAATTTTCTCTTGGCTACAATATATGTTGTATTCCTTCTTCATAAAATCTAGTTGTAACGAGGCCGAAAACGAGGCAGCTGTGGTTCACTGCAAGCGAAATTAATTCGTTTCTTTTCGAGCTGAACGATTCGCGGATGAGTTGTCGTCACGTATGATGTTAACGAAACGAACTGCTGACGTAGCGATAACCTTTCGAGGACAGGTGGTAATTCAGGAAGAGTTCTGCTGGAATTCAAGCCACAAATTTAAAACTTGGACCTAAGACTTACTTGGTTCGCTGAGTTCGTTGTACTGAACTCACAAAGGAAATTATTCGGCGATCCGAAACATCCTCAAAAAAAACAGCGCGTACGAAAGTACGGATGGCAAGGACACGCTGCATGCTAAGATCCCGCACTAAAGTTGCTTGAAAGTACCCAGACATACTACCGGCTATCAAAGGACAAAAACAACGTAAATTTGACTGCGGCACAATGAAATCCGTACAAAACTGGAAAAAACTCTCATTTCCGTCAAAGGTTACCGCGGCTGCGGCTTTCAAAACCGCTAATGAATTTCTGTGCCAGGACAGGCTTAGTTAGGCTTATTTCTGGGCGCTGTACCCAGTGACACTGAAACGCACGTACTGAATGTGCCACTATTCCCTAGTCAAAGGAGATTCACCAAGTCCGGGAAATCAGCGTCGAAGGCGCAGCAAATGTGTCTGCATTGCTGGAAGGGAGGCAGTTTTCAATTTTTAGAAAATAAGAATGGTTGCCCGGAGCGCGCATGTGCATGCGCATGGAAGAACAGCTCTATTCCTACCCCAAGCAGACGTCACAAGCGGAAACTTGTTTGCATTCCATACGTGAAATGCGTGAGCGACGCGCTGGCTCGCATTCTCGGTAAAAAAGGGTGCTAAATGCGCAGAAACCAACTACCACAATCGGACGCCTTCTCCTCCGCCCGAAAGACCCTCACCCAAGAAAAAAGGCCCAAGGCGTTCATAGAAATTCCCTGCTCGGTCTGCCCGTCCTCGTGCGTAGGGGAGACGAAGAGCTTCGCTGAAATAGTGAGTCAACACAAAGTGTACGTCCGACAAATCAACCGTCAGCGCAGCTCTGTGGCCGAACACTGCGTGGCATGCGACCACCGAATCGACTTTGACGGCACTATTGTACAGAAAACCGAAGCTGACCCGCGCAGGAGGCTTCTACTTGAGTCGTGGCACATCCAACAGACACGGAAGAATGATAATCGCTCACTGGGGACACTTCCCTCTTCTTACATCTATGGTCTGCGGCCACTGACCAGGAAGTCTTTAACACGAGGCCTTAAAGAACCACGCTGCGCTTCGCCCGTAGTCACGCCATGAAGGGACCAAGCCTGTGCCGAAACGTCGTTCTTTTCAAAAATTAACCTGGTTGCCGTCAGTCATCCTTCTACTAAACTATACTAAAGTGTTGAAGTTTAAAGCCGCGCTATTGTGGCAGAGGGGTGAGACTACATCGTTTTGTTCCCTTACACTGACTGCTTCCCCAAGCTGTCTTCTCGGAGAGGCAGGAAGCGTTTGTGCTTGCTGAACAAAAGCTCCTTCACTCCCATGGATGGTTGGCACCTTCCCCCCTTCGTCCTAGCTCTAACCATAATGACGCTGTTTGTGAGGTGCAAACACTGTACCCTCGGGAAAGCTGGAATTCTTGCTCCGTGAATTCCGCTCAGTGGAAGAAGAAAGGCTGCAACGCATAACGAGGCACTTTTAAACAGGGAGAACAGAGGTGGCGGAAGAGCGTTCCCGAACCGGCTCCGCGGGGAAAGCAGTGTTGCACCTTTTTAGCATACCGTAGACGTATACTACCGCAGACGTATACCGTTTTACCAAACCCCTACTGCACATGCGCAGTGGCATTGCGGGGGCGAGGGGGAGCCACTGCACGTGCGCAGCTGGCGTCCGGTAAATCGGTATACGTTTCCGGTAGTACGTCTCCGGTATGCTTTGCAACCTTTCAACGTCACGCTGTTTAGACCAGGCGAAGGTTTCCCGGAAAGCACATGTGTGCTCGGAAGCGCACTGAGCATTGCGCAAAGAAGGATACGGACTTGATATCTTGTTAGGTGAGGATTTTTGCTAGAAAATGAGATGTTTTCGCAGAAATGAAGAAAAGTATTGGCCGGGTCACGTGCGTGTACACGGGTAGACTCTTTCCCACGTGCAGGTGTGTAAAAAATCGGCTTCCTAGCTAGCAAAACTAGGAAGTGTGTTGCTGTGCATATCCGCCATCACCCCCAATACCCCTTTACCTCGTCTCCTGCACCCTTTAAATACGGCAGGACCTAGCTATTCCGCTTGTTTATGTCATCAGCTGCATCTGGTTGGCCAGTTCCCTGGGTCCATTAACTCTCTTCTGCTGAAGTTTTGATGTATCACCTGGTCGAGAGAGTCATTGCCAAAACGGTAACAAGCTTCCCAAGTTATTTATGTAAGCACCTGGGTCCATGCTGTGTTTTGTGTTTTTTTCCGTGTCCTCATTACACAATGTAGGGCGGTCTGTAGAGCTTGTTGGTAACTTTTTTTAATTCCTGCCGCATGACAAGCGTAACGTTTACATTCGTGTGAAATCACGATGGGTGTGGTTTCTAGTGCGAAAACTCAGTGAGCGGTCATCGTTTCGCTTAAAGAAGAATGAAGAGGCTTAGGCAGAATTCGAGACTACAACCGCTATGTTGCAAACCAAACGCGCTGCCGGCTTGGTCACACGTACGCTTGCATGACCTGGGAACAAGGAGAAACAAAGGAGCTATCCACGAGGGCCACGATTAAACATTAATTACTTCGCATTTCATCATTTCGCAAGCAGTCTTCAGTGTCCTAACAACTTCTTTTTCCTTTTTTTTGCTGACATAGAATTGCGAATTTGTAAAGACATTATTTGTACATAGTTGCTGACCTCTCTCAACTCTATAGTTTATTGCTATAGTTTTTCATATCTCCAATCTACCTGATATCCTTTTATTTACGCTGCCCAAGCTCAGGTGCTCGCAGTAGGAAAAACATTTCCCTCACTTTCTTATTATTTGGATTAAACCACTACTACTAGTTCTACATAGAATTGCTGCCCATCACAGTTAGCATTCAACTTCGCACAAGAAAAACGTGACCCGCGGCCGTGGTGGCTCACTGATTAGGTCGCTCGGCTGCTGACACGAAAAACGCGGGTTCGATTCCGGCTGCGGTGACCGAATTTAGATGGAGGCGAAATGCTAGAGACCCGTGTACTGTGCACTTTAAAGAACCCCAGGTGGTCGAAATTTCCGAGGACCTTCTCTACGGCGTCGCTCATAGCCAGAGTCGCTTTGGGACGTTAAATCTCCATAAAACAACAACGACCATAAAAAGAAATGCACAAAACGACCAGTCGTTCATGTTTATAGCATGCGAACAGCATAAGGCCCTTGATTACATGGTGCTAATTGCAGTTTGCGTAGTGCTCTGATATTTTATTGGGTAAAATTAAAACATTGGGCCAGAAAATTGCATAAGAGGGAGACGTCGGAGCAAATGTATTATTAATTCCCGAAGGTTATGCAAGGCATTGCAGCTAATTTACCGAAGCTTTAAAAGTTAACATGCAAAGGTCCGTCTAATGCAGAAATATAGCAGCGACCTTCTGCTGGGCATAATATTTCTGAAGTGCGTAATTAAAAACTAGCGCTATCTGTCTTGTTATTCACAATTTTAGCTCAACATTTTCAACATTAATGTAGACCAAGTGAGAACTTTATTTACATATGTACACATGCCAAGGTTACCGGATACATTGTCATTCACAAGTAGACATGATGCTAAGCATGTAAGGCGAGCGAAATAAAGAGGTTCCTTTAGTATCTTTGAATAACTAACAGGAATCGCTCGTGGGCGATGCAAAACTGTATAGCATACCTATTGACAGAAGTGTGAAGCGGCAATACTTAAAAAAAACCTGCAGCTTGTTCGCTTTGACGAAAACAACTGAAGTTTACATTCCCATCTGGGAGAATAAAAATTTGCGCATAACAACACGTTTGGATAGAAAAGATGGCAACCTAAACCTTGCAAAGTGCCGAATATTTGCAGAGTGCGCGGTTGTTTCCTAATGCTTTCCTAGGATTAGCTGACCACTCTGTATACCAGGTGTTACAGGGACGAAATTTTAAAAAATATGCTTTTTGGCTTTAAGCTGTACCTTTTGCGGCGCAGTATTACTAGTGTTGCGCACCAGAAACCAGTGAATCTTTTTAGTAGTGAGCTAGTTAACTTGATTTTAATATTTGTCTTTTAACGATTGCAGTAAGGCGCTGAGTTGTAATATATCGAAAGCATGGTTCCCTTTCGCGCTCTGCCACGAAAAAGTTTGGCTTTTTTGACTAGTTACGTGCACTGAATAATAATAATAATAATTGGTTTCTGGTGAAAGGAAACTGGCGCAGTATCTGTCTCATATATCGTTGGACACCTGAACCGCGCCATAAGGGAAGGGGTAAGGGAGGGAGTGAAGGAAGAAGACGTGCCGTAGCAGAGGGCTCCGGAATAATTTTAACCACCTGGGGATCTTTAACGTGCACCGACATCGCACAGCACACGGGCGCCTTAGCGTTTTCTCTCCATATAAACGCAGCCGCCGCGGTCGGGTTCGAACCCGGGGACTCCGGATCAGTATTCGAGCGCCCAAACCACTGAGCCACCGCGGCGGGTACGTGCACTGGAAAGGTTTCTTTGCCTGCATGCTTTCGAAAGCGTATGTATTTTGGCGCTAATTGGTTCTTGAAAATTGGTTTTTTAGGAAAGGAAATGACGCAATAACTGTCTCGACTCTCTCGGCGGGCACCCGAACCGCACCGTAAGGGAAGAGATGAAGCAGGGAGTGAAAGAATAAATGAACAAAGGTGCCGTTTTGGAGGGCACCCACATAGGTGGTGCCTTTAGCGTTTCGCCTCCATAGAACCGCAGTCGCTGCGGTTGAGTGCCAACCCGGGTGGGTGCCCCGGCTCGGTAGACGAGCACCTTAACCACTGAGCCATCGCACGATGTAGCCAGATTTTGTCGAGACACTGCGATGAGGGTATTCACGTTTTCGAAATTCTAAAAACCGATACGGATATTAGTAACCACGAGCGACATATCTCTAATTGCAACAAGGCGCCTCGCTAATAGTTAAAAAGTTAATATAAGAATTACTAAACCAGCTTACTACCGGTTAACTACCGAGGAACAACCGGTTAACCACAGTTCGCGGACTCCGGCTCTCTGGTGTCCGCGAACACTAGTATACTGTGCCGCAAATCCGTATTTTAAAAGCGAAAGCTTTTCCTACTTTCGTCGGAGCGATTTGGTCGTCGCCTCACGTTTGACCTTGAACGTCTTTGTAGCGCCGCTGCCATAGCAACGCATCACTTGACATCGCCGCGCCGCCAAGCCCAGTCTTCGCTGTCGTTGCGCAGGGGCTCCACAGCCGCCGAGCGGCTGCTGCCTGACCACGTGATCTAACCGAGCCTCAGCTGGATGAAAAAAAAAATTAGCTGTACGTGGTTCAACTATTGCTGAACCTTGTTAGGGAGCGAAAGCTAGCAGCCCGCATCTCTCTCACCACCGCCACGTACCTCCAAACGCGATTGAGGAGTCGAATGACCCAGGTGGCCAGTTATATGCACCCTTCCTTTCCACAAAATCATCGGAGTCTAGAACGTTGTCAGCGCTAACGTCAATGAACACAATGAACGCCGACAGCTTTCGCTTTCCTAGCTGAGCGAGTCCACAGCCCAATTTTTTAACCCAGAATGCCTATTTTTGATAATGACTTAGGCTTCTCTGTAACACCTGGAATATGTGAAGTGTAAGGTTGGACGAAATCTCGTCTGGTCGGGTAGTAGCGTCATAGGAAAACAAAAATACATGAATCGCCGACCAAAGGCCTGTGTCAATAAACGACCTTTCGGCTTCCTTACGGAAGCCTTGTTCACTGAAGGCTTTACTAAAAAACCCGGCTCTTAAATACGTTTCAATAAACGTCCGAGGCATCTTGCATACACTGGCGGGAGATTGCCGTCATTGCGATTAAGTGTTTTTTTAGTCGTTTGTATCGCCAGCGAATCAAGATATTGGCGTGTAAGCCCGTTTCTTTCTTTGACGATAAAAAAAAAATTTCCGGGCGTGGTGTACCGGATCTCTTGTGCTGAGAGCGATTATGTATACATAGGCGAAAGCGGGAATTTTCGAAGGCGCCTGAAAGAGCACAAGAAGGACGTAGAAAACCAAAAAGTAGTTGCCAACGCTCTTGCGGAGCATGCCGTATCAGCAGAACATCGTATCTGCTGGAATGAGGCCTCTATTATCGCCAAAGAAAAACGCGCTTGCACGCCAATATCTTGAGTTGCTGGCATACAAACGACTAAAAAAACACTTAATCGCAATGACGGCAATCTCCCGCCAGTGTATGCAAGATGCCTCGGACGATTATTGAAACGTATTTAAGAGCCGGGTTTTTTAGTAAAGCCTTCAGTGAACAAGGCTTCCGTAAGGAAGCCGAAACGTCGTTTATTGACACAAGCCTTTGGTCGGCGATTCATGTATTTTTGTTTTTATATGACCTGGAATATGTTACTGATGTTGTCTTTATAAGGGAGCCCCAAAAAATGCAGAACGTTTTGTTTTGCATTTGTTTATTCATGTTTGCAATATTGTTGGTACCTTAAATATTGTAGCGAACCATGACGGCCGCGCCTTATGCCGCATATGCAGATCCTTGACCAAGCGCCGGTGAAAGATGTAGTTTCGCCGTGCTGCACGAGCTTTCACTTCAAGGAGGTGCGGGGTAGAGGGTAATTGTCCTTGCGGGTAATTTTGTTGAGGCGGCGGTAGTCGACACAAAATCAGTATGAGCCATCTTCCTTACAAGTACCACCGGCGAAGACCAAGGGCTGTGAGACGGACGGATGACACCACGGTGTAGCATGTCCTCAACTTGTTCACTAATCACGCGGTGCTCCGTTGCCGACACACGATGTGGCCGCTGTCGAAAAGTCGGGTGAGAACCGGTCTCTATGCAATGAGCGACGATGGAAGTCCGGCCTAGAGGAGTGTGGGCGACGTCGAAAGCGGAACGAAACGTGTGCAGAAGGGCTGAGAGCTGCGTCCGGTGGGCGGAAGAAAGTGCATCGTCGATGCCGGTTTCGAAAGCGGCGTCAGGCAATGGATCAGGCGCCGAATCGGAATGAAGAGCGTTGATGGAGGAACGTCGGGAGGTAACGGGGGCATCCAGGGCAGAGAAATTGTGTTCAGGTTGAATTGAACCAGGAGATTCGCCACGTAGCAGGGTAAGCGGGCAAGAAGATGGATTCTTGATAAGCATCTTCGTGAGACCTCCGTGAACATCGAGAACTGCAGACGGCAGGTTTTTGCGGTGGACAAAGGAAGAAGACGGCGTAAATAAAACGGTGACGCCCGGCGTGGCAGGGCACGAGAGGGATACAAGCGCTGAAGCCTCCGGAGCGATATGGACGTCTACAGTGACGGTGAGCTTCTGTGGACACACAAAGTGAAAGTCCTCGGCCGGTTCGTCGCACAATGCAGAAAATTCTACCTCAGCCAGGGCGCAATAGATCACGGCGTTATTTTTTGACAGGAAGTCCCATCCGAGAATCACGTCGTGGGAACAAGACGGCAAGACCAAGAATTCGACACTGCACAAAATGTCAGCGATGACAACCCGCGCTGCGCATGTGGTCAAAGGTGCGATCCTCTCTGCGGTTGCAGTGCGAAGCGACAAACCAGAAAATGGCGTCGTCACTTTCCGTAGACGACGGCACAGTCTCTCATCAATCACTGACACAGCAGCACCCGTGTCGACAAGCGCGAATACAGACACCACTTGAATGTTCGTGGGAGAACGATGAGGCCTTGAACTGTTCGAAGAGCACGCAGTTCTTCCCTCTGGAACTGCGGAACTTAGTTTCCCTCGTCAGCGGACGTAGGGCGAAGGCGCATAGGCGACAGTGAACGGCAACGTGGGAACGGAGATCGACGGGTCGTATACGGACGCTGGTCGCTGGCGTACGCTTCCGGAGGTGGAGCAGCCCGAAGCAGCTGGGGTGAGCCGGCAGAAGGCGCAAACGCTGGAGGGGCGACCATGCGGCGACGATAGAGGCGGGCCACGTGGCCGGGGAAATCGCACGAAAAGCATATAGGACGATTGTCCGGTGTGCGCCAAGGGTTCTAATGTGGAGTAGAGGGAGGATGAAGCGGAGCTGCTGGTGTGACTGTTGCCGGACGCAGGACAGGCTGACTGTGTGGAAACGCTAGAGGCAGAGGCCGCGCAGCCACGGCGGCGTACGTCAATGGCGCCGCCACAGGAGTGGAGGGGCTATAATGCGCCCCGGCTTCAGCGTACGACAAATGAGGGACGGAAGGAACATCAACCAGGGTAGGAAGAGCCTCGGCGACTTGTTCTCGGATGACGCGCTTAAGCGAAGGCACAAGAGGAGGGGGAGCGTCAGGATTCGGGTGGACGAGAGAGAGTTGACCAGCAACTTCTTCGCGAACAAACTGATTTATCTGGGGTAACAGTGGCGAGTAGTCGGAGTCAGACGTCAAGGCCCTCAGAGGCTCCGCGTGCGAGAGTGGAGAGCGAGTGAGAAGACGACGCTTGCGTAGTTCATCGTAGCTTTGGCATTGGGGAAGGACGTCGACAACGGTTGGTGGATTTTTGGCCAGATGCATCTGAAACGCGTCCTCGTCGATGCCCTTCAGGGTGTGATCGATCTTGGCGCGCTCCACGTCGAAGAATCCACACACCTGCACAGGTCCACCACATCCTCAATGTAGCTGGTGAAATTTTCACCAGGCAGCTGAGCCCGAGCACCTAGGCGTTGCTCGGCGCGCAACTTGCCTACCGCAGGCTGGCCGAAGACGACGGCGAAATTCTGCTTGAAGGCGGACCACGATGTGATGCCAGCCTCGTGGTTGCGGTACCACAGATTCGCAACGTCCGTAAGATAGAAGATGACGGTGTTCAGTTTGAGGGCATCGTCTGATTTGTTATGGGTGCTTACCCGCTTGTACGAGGGTAACCAGTCGTCGACGTCATGGTCCCCGGTGCCATTGAATACAGCAGGATCGCGCTGGCGCAAAGCTCCAGCGCAGACGACGGTCGGCGGCAGTGCGGCAGAAGTGGGGCTAGAATCTTTGGGCATGGTGATGACCGGATGCGTACGGCTTCGAAGCTACAGGGTGTCAGCAAATCCGCACCTCCACCAAGTGAAAGGGGGTTTGTACACAAATAGGTCAGGGCAAAGAGTTCATGGTGGGCGACACAAAACGGCGAGCAGGACAGCGGGCAGCACAGACGGCCTGTCCAAAAACCAAGCGATCTCGTGCAGCGCGGCGAAACTTCGTCTTTCACCGGCGCCTCGTCTTCATCGGCGCATGGTCAATGATCTGTCTATGCGGCATCAGGTGCGGCCGTCATGGTTCGCTACAACGTATATAAGCTGCGAAGAATACAAATTTCAAATTCATCTTGATCAGTGTTTCTTTAGGTTTTTTTAGGTATTTATTGACGAAAATTTGTTGCAGAAATAAGATGTTTGGCAAGTTTGGACAGCAGGAGGTGCCGAACGCAGCAGTCAGGGAGACTTCCTATAACAAAATACCTCCGTAACTATTGGTATACCGCCAGTTTTCAACACTCGATTTCCAAACTTAGTGATGATGCCAACGACAAAGGATTTTTCATAAATACATTTTTCGCGCTGAGCAGGCAGCCTGCTTCCCGTAAGGTAGGTAACGCGGTCAAGATTTTGAGCAAACCCTTCAATCTCATAATAACTGAAGTCCTCTAAGACACTCATTTCGTCACAAATGGATATGTTAACATTTGCATATATTACCACTCAATTTAATTGGCTATTCATTTCGTACTGACATATCTTTCTTTTGTATTTTCTTTGGTTCAGTTGTGCTTCGCTTTTTCGTTCCTCGGCTTGTGTTAGTTTCTTGCGCTAAGTGTTTCACGATGCAATCTTTGGCTTCTTTTTTACAGAGCAAGGGATACCTTATAAAATGGAAAGGATATTCCAAGTGGCATTGCTCCTTTGAATCAAGAAAACATCTGAACTGCGCCTGTCACCGGGAATTTAATCACCCAAGCAAGCCATCACCGCGACGACTGGAAGCTGCTGCTGAGGAAGTCATTTACACTGCTCAAAACAAACTTTCCAAAAGCCGTTGTTCCAACGGGCTTGTCAAGGTGAACATAGACCTGGACATCTTCAGATGGGCTTTCAGTAGGAAAGGAAGACGGCTCGAAAGGTGGTGGATTTCTTGCAGTTAGGCAGACATTTAGAAGCTGAATCTTCTTTCCTTTGGGTGGCATACTCGAGAAACGAAACTTGGCACTGTAGTTGCGATTGAGTTTCCAGTGCGGGTGAAGGCTACTGTGACACGGCAGAAAACTTGCAAGCTCTTTCCAAACGGTGATCCTGTGGAAAGTCTGAAAATGTCTCTTGTGTCAACGGTTGTTGGATGCAGAGCCTAACCCACAGAAATATGTCCTGTTTTATGTTTTAGTGAGTCGTCCGGCGTACGTTTTGCAACTTTGCTTTTTTTCCATATAGTATTGACTCTTGCATTTCAATTTATGTTGTTTAGAACTTCTTAAAAAATTATGGGGGGGGGGGGTTGAGCATAGAGGTTTCTGAATGTGGCATTTCATTTACATTGACAAATCGAACAGTTCTGAAAATCTTTACCAGCAAAACGCTTTTGTAGAAATCTTATTTTGATACAATTACCTCTGATTCCACACGACATGTCCATCCCAGGGAGTTTAAAGGTGGCAGTAAAGACAAGATGTAGAAGCCTCTGCACCTCGGACGACACTCAGCACAGAAAAATTAAAGGCAGAGCAAAAGAGGGGTTCCTTAAAACAGAGCGCCATGTAAACATTCCCTCCGATGAGGAAAGTTCTGTTCAAAATCCAAATAACCATATCAAGGACATCATTATTCAAGCTTTACTAGAAGAAATGAAGCTAACGAAGTGTGTATCAGAGCGGTCTCTTTCTGAACTGCGTAAGTCCATTCAAGATTTTGAGGAAAAATGCCTTCAGCTGCAACATGAAATCTAAAGCCTGTCATTACACGCAAAAAACTGCCGCTTGCTCAACAAAGGGTAGGGGAAAGTTCGAAAAGCACCGATAGAAGAAGGTTGCATTCTGCGGGCAGTGTGATAGTTCATGTGCTAGAAGAAATTTTAGAAGGCTATGGGTTGAACTTATGCCAGTCGGTTGTATAAGACCTTCAATGGCTACTGCACAAAATTACTTTTTCTGACATTGCAACGGCGTCTGTGTAACGCGAGGCATCTGTGTAATAAAGAATACCGCAGTAATGGTAAAACTGACTATCAGGATCTTCTTCCCCCGAGAAGAAAAGCGTCCATGCAATCTCCGCGCTCTTAGACAACCACTTCGTCAGCATTTTTTTTTCTTTGGGGGGGGGGGGGGGGGGGAATGTCTTCAACCGTTTCTGTGTAAAAATCCTTGGCTTGGTGATTCACCAATCAGGATTAGCGACTGCATGGCTTTCTCGGGCAGAAAGGCAAGCTAATCAGCCTTTGGGTTAGATTAGAAGAATTGCTCCTAAAACTGGTGGCGCAGGCTCGTTCGTTGCACGGCAGTTGGTGAGCGCAGTTCTGCAGCCACGTATTGTTTATCAAGCCCAGTCGCCTTGAAGCCGTGAACCGAAAGGCTATGAGGACCATTAGGTGCCTTCCAGGCATCACACCGGTCATAGCTTTACAAGAGAACCCGCAGCTCAATACCACTGATGAGCTGGTGCAGCAGCGCCGTGATGCGCGAAGCTTTAAGGTCAATCTATCGCACTCCACGCATGCACTGAGGACTTATGCAACGTCACACTCCATTCTTCAGCCGCCAGCGCCAGTTCTTCCCCCATGGAAGTTTGTTCAACTCAGCGACAACAAGTCTACCTATAATCGCCGGCCAACATCTGATAATTCGAAATCGTTGCTTCGCGAGAAATTTGAGGAAGGAGATGCTTGCCTGCCTGACGGATCCATTGTTGTCTACGTAGACGCAAGCATACAAGACTGCAAAGCAACAACAGCTATCTACTGCCCGTGCAGACCTACCCTGAATCAAACCTCTTGGCTTCAGCTTACGGAACCCCCTTCTTCCTTTTGTGCTGAGCTCGTTGCAGTTCACGAAGCACTCTGCTCCTTGGCCGATATAACTATGCGCCCTGCGGCACGCGTTGCCATCTGCACTGACGCCCTTCAAGTTGTCCGGTTGCTGCGACGTGTTAGCCGCTGTCCCACGTATGTCAGTACATCCACCGGCTCGCGGCACGCATCCCGCAGCCAGTACGTATTGAGTGCGTCCCACGGGATCTGCTGACCTATCAAAGATAGGTAGATTTTGCGACCCGCCTTGCGAATGCAAACTCATCACCGCCTTGGCTCCTTCAATTGGACAATTTTGCCCTCCTTTCATCAAGAAAGGAACTCCTTCGGCGCCGCACACGTGCTCTCACCCTCCGTATGCGGTAACCCTCCCCCGCGGTCTTACCCGTGCAGAGGAGGTTGCGCTTAGGAGGATCCTGGTCGGGGTTGCCCTCACACCAGCCGTCACTCGGAAGAGGCCTCAGTGCCGAGATTTGTTTCCTCGGCCAGGGTGTCCGATATGTAAACACGAGGAAATTGAAGCCGACATACATCATTTACTGTGGCACTTCCCAGCTCTCAAGCCTACAAGGATTCGGCACCTGATGGTAGCAGGTCTTTCACCAAGCAACCCTGCTTCATACACTGCCTGGACGCAGTGACCGTACCATCGTTCTCCACTGAACTTCATCAAATCATCCAACCTTTTTCTATTCATTTAATCTATACTACATCATTCATCACAAATTCACCCATGATTGTAGCCTTGGGTCAATAAATGTTGCTTAAAAAAACTGTCCCTAATTTACCCTCGCTCCGTGTCATCAATTCTTACAGGCAAAAACTAGACCAAAGCAATGCTGTGTTTAAACCCTAGGAGAAGCAGCTGGCTCTCAGATGTCTCGTGCACGAACATGAAAATGCCGTTGCGGAGTACGCAGTCAATTGAAGTATGAAAGAAGGAGACCTCAGGCCGCCGTCAATTTTGGTTAGAATAAAAGGAAATGGCTGTGTTGTCAGAAAGTGAACAAGATGGACAACTCTCTCTTTTCTCCTGAATGACAGCAGCCGGAGGCTGCGGAGCCATACATTTCATCGCCTGCTCGCAGTCGTCGAAGTTACTGAAATCTATTTCCAGGTTGGAGAAAGTGTGAAGGATTTCATTGACGAAGTTAACAGTGTTGTGAAAGGGGTCAGTGTCAGCTAGGAGGGGCAGGAAGTTCCCGTCATAGTCTGTCTGGGCTCCGATCTAAAATTCTTGCTCATAGTTCAAGGAATGCAGTCAGCGTCTTCTAGACACCCTTGCCCTTTCTGTCGGAAAAATTTAAAAGAACGAAGCAGAGCTGGGGCGAACACAGAGGAATTAATAAGCCGCCTCTTCTGTGCACTCTAAAAAACTCGAGAGAGGACGGCCCCTGAAGAACACGGAATGAAAGTAGTTCCCCTATTCAACATTGAACCTGCTTTTGTGGTTCCAGATATTTTACACATGCGCATTAGAGTCGTTAATCACCTGGTTAATGGATTGATTGTTGAAGCAATGGACAATTACAACCGCGTTAAAGTTACTAACTTAAACACCAAGGGCACTCAAGTGGAAGCGATTGGGCAGGTAATTAACAGCTGTGGTATAAAATTTGAACTGTGACAGGACGAAAGAAAAGGAAAAAAATTTTACCTGTATTCAAGGAGACTCCTGCGAGCGCCTGCTCGAAATGCTGCCAGAGAGGCTTATTGGAAAACTCAGCCCGGAAACAGAAAACAAAATCATCTCACTTTGGAAAATACTTAGTCGCATTTTTGATCATTTTGGACATAACACAACCGGCGAAAGCATCGAGCAACAAAGTTTCATAAAACGTACTTAGAACTTCGAGGACTAGGGCATAAGGGTTACGGGGCGGAGAGAATGAAGCCATATATGCATATTCTTGCCTGTCATGCCTCAAAGAAGCATAAAGAATTGAAGTGGTTGGGGTGGTTTTCCAGCGAAGGCATTGAGAAAAAGGGTGATATTCTGAAACAACTGCACCATGCAAAAACCAAAAAATGGAATGCTGCCGCTGAGGCGCAGAAGCTGGCAAAACGCCTTGAGAATAGCGCACACGTAACAATAAGTCGCGGATACAAAAAACAAAACACGATCGTTTGTACTGAGTTGAGGGTATGAGTGAAGAGAGTCGCACAAATAGGGCTCGAAGCGTTCCCGAAATGGAGCGCGACGGTACACCTCCAGCTTGCATCGAGGATATGGGCGCGGCTGAACTGCGAACCGAATTGAAAGCTCTGGCATTTCAACGAAACTAAACTCAGTTCCCAAACTGCGTGAAATGTTTCGGAAAGAAAGAGAAAATGATGTGTTCAGCAGCCGACTTGACTTCTAATAGGAAAAAGTTCCCTTCCTGTTCGCGACGTTCCACAAGTCGGTATGCCTCAGTTTTATTATTTATTTCTTTTTAAGGAAATATTCACCAAAAATTTTTGTGCTGCAGTACGTGCACACGTGCAGCTTGTAACGATTTATCAGTCTCTTCAATCAGTGCTAAAGCTCGCAGCATCGGTTGTACGACTAAGCGAGTGTTAAATGCTTTGTTTATGCTTATAGTGACTTATATGTGCAGTAAATGTTCTTCGCTCTTCTCCATATTTGCGAGAATCTGTCTTGATGTGCAATATGTACCCGCTGTATGTGTATTAATGTATGAGATGTATATTTTTTGTATCGTGTCGCGCTGTGTAGTTTTGTGTTCTTTGTGTTTCATGAAAGTTAGGCCACATGTGTTTTGTAATTACTGCAGTGCACGTTTGAAATGCCATCGCAGTGCACATCTGCCTATCCATGTTCCCTCCTAAACAGCGCGGTTCATGTGGCTGACCTCACTGTAGCGCGGATATTGCACCTCTCGTTTCCTCGCAACCAGCCTAGTCATGTGTGGCGGTTGCAAGTGGCGCAAGTCTATGTAAAAAGTGTAAAGTTTCGTCGTACTTTATATTTACTACCGACACTTTCACAAGCTGGTTCAGTGCATAAGTGATATTGTGTATTTCTAGCAAACTCTCGCAATGTATCATTAAGACTTTTTCTTCGTCATGATGCGATACGGTAATAAATGTATTCTGTCATGCCAAGTAAGGTGCCCTTTTGAACTTTTGTACGAGTTTTTGCAGCGATAGCTACAGTATGGCACCATTTACAGCCTTCAGCGTGGCGACGCCGTGACCATGCCGACGCTACGCCGCCACGTCGTGGCTGCGCCGCAGCGCTGTCAAGTGGTTGGACACGTGGTGTGGAGCAGCTGCCGGCGGCGCAGCGCCGTGGTTGATCACGTGGTTTGTCACGTGGTTGGTCACGTGACCAAGTTCCACTCGGCCAGCTGTATCTATCGCGTCACTCCAGGTTTAAGCAAAGCTACACCACCGCCAATTTTTGGTCTTGCAAGTTTCACAAAAGGACAGGAGCAAAGAATTGAGCAAAACGCTCAACAGGTTAGGAAATTTAGTAGGCTGTAGAGCCACGTCTAGGGTGCTGTTGCTTGTGTAGGGAACATGAATAAGTGCCATACGCATTGCTACATTTAATTTTCGCTATTTTCAAGTTCTCTCCAGAACATGTGGCCCCCTTTTGGTGATTATTATTTGCGACCATGTTCTATTTGCGGCCTCCTCGGCATTCACAGTTAACGGCAGAGGGGACCGAATTCCCGGGGGTATTCAACGTCGGTCTTAATAGAGTCGTCACCATGCTGGTCAGTACCGTCATGTAGATGTGGGCGTCAGGGTACGTTAGTAAATTTCAGCTTTAACATAAGTGATGCGTCTCCACTTGCATCAGAACTTACATCAGTTACGAAAAACAAAAGTTACGAAGAGGACCGGGCTGGACGCATTGTTGCCGTTATGTGATCTCTAATCGTATTTGAAAAGTTCGTCAGGCAGTGCTTTCAAATCCGTGACAACTTGAGCTTGGCGCATCATAGCCCCAGCTGCCGCTGGGCGAGTTCTTACAACGTTAAAAGGAAATCTTGCTTTCCGATCCCTCATAGTTATGCCACACCCAAAAATAATTGTAGAATCTCCTTCTTCTTGCTTTTCCATGGGCCGTGTAAGATTTCCATGCGTTTTGGTTTATGATTTAGCGTCCCAAATCGAGTCTGGCTGTGAGGGACGCCGTAGTGAAGTGCTTCGAAAATTGCGACCACCTGGGGTTCTTTAACGTGTACTGATATCGCGCAATACACGGACCTCTAGAATTTCGCATTTATCAAAATCCAAGCGCTCGATAACGATAAAAAATTGCAACATTGATGACTTAACTACACACTCCTCATAGCTCTATAGGGTCATGAAGTCATTGCGGCAGCGCTACGAGCAGTGCTTTTCAAGAAAGAAAAGCAATTGCGCTGAAAATAAGAAATATGGGGAAAACAAAGCTCCGCCTTATTGGTATGATATGCTTGCGTTAACAGGACTTTTCTGCGTCTTGGTGTCCTCTGCATATTTTGTTTTCGAAATTTCAGGCTATTTTGCATGGTCTCATGACGTAACATACCCCGGCGAGCGATGAGCACTCGGGCATGTATCCAACCAACTGCCACTCGCTGGTGCACCTCCCAACTCGGAAATGTGACGGCGACCAGCGCTTGGCCATGTCACCTAGTATCGTAATCTAGTATGTTAACCCCGCTCAAGCACAGCGTTTAATGCCGGTAGGCATAAAGCGTTTTCACGGCGTGAGGCCGGCAATTTTCGCCCGACGGTGAGCGCCGCCACCAACCTGGACCTACCAGATATTTGACGCACGACGTCGTCCGACAACGGCTGAGGCGGCGGCTGACGCGAGCCAATAGGTGCGCAGACCGCCCGCTCTTTTCCGATTTGACTGCTTGCGCACGCCGCCGTCGACGAGGCCGCCATGGCCGACGAGCACGTGATGACTTAGGGGGCGGGCATGGAAATGTGACTGTCTTGAAGATAAACCACTCATCAAGCATAACATGACTTTTTTTAATGGGGACATTAACTATTGACGGATAAAAATGGGCGCGCGCGTTCCCTCAAAGCCGGCGGAAGAAAACCACGCGCGCATCAAAGTTTTATTCCTGTGTTTTCTCGAGCGTACGATTCTGGATATCTGGTCATGTTCATGCGGAGTAATGTGATGAAAAAAAATCCGGGGGATCTGGTTGCATGTTACATTCTCGAATTTGCTGTTTACATATACCTACGTCATAAGACAGGCCGCTGATCAGCCGTGGAACTTAAACAGCTTCACATCCTCTGCCTGCCTTCGCCCTCTAACCTAGCCAAACTTGCGGCAAGCCTAGTGGGAGCTCCGCGTTTTTTCCCCACTGCATGAATTGAACTCTACCGTGGCACGCTCGACAGCCACTCACACACTCAGCTCCCCCCCCCACACACACACGCACGCACACACACGCAAACGCTGAGAAAGACAGTGAGCTGGGGCGACGGAAAGTTACGCGACTGCAGGTACAATCCCTATACAAGTGCATCCCAAAATGGTTACACGTTTAAATGGTATTATTCGATCATTAATACGCTGAGCAAGCCATCACCATAATTGTGTATAAGTGCAGGGAACACATGCTGTGTGCAAGCGGTCTCGGTAACAGGATCAGCATTAAAACGCCGTTCGTAAGTAGAAGGCGGCATATTTTCTTTTAATGCCTAAGCATAACAGCTCATAAGGCGGAAAATCAGACGTTGTTGTCCACCCCAGAGGTTTTGAAAAACCACGTGACCTAATCATAAAAAAGAAAAATTAGGTTTCCTAAATAAAATTCCTCCCGAAGTGAGTTCAAAAACCAGGCAGGGAACACGCCGCGTTGGCTCAGCAGTTACGGCGCGATGTCAGTGCATGTTAAAGACCCCCAGCTGGTCGAAATTATCCGAGCCCTCCACTGCGGCACCTCTTTCTTCTTTTCTTTCACTCCCTCCACTATTCCTTCCCTTACGGCGCGGTTAAGGTGTCCCCCGACATGAGACACAGACAGACAGACAAAGAACTTTATTGATGGTCCTGAGGAACCGCGTTTGTGTACCTCCCTTCTCAGGAAGTCCCCGTAGCTGTCGCGGGCCGCACCCACTTCGGGGTCGGAAGATTGTGATCCTCCGCCCTGTCGCAGGCCCTCTGGACAGCCCGTAATCGCTCTGAGAGGTCGCCGTTCTTAAGCGCTGTCTCCCAGTGGGATAGAGTGGGAAGCGATGAGCTGCGTAGTGAAGGGCATTGCCAGAGCATATGAGATAAAGAGCAGTACGCCTCCCCAAAGTCTGGACAGTGGGGTTCTACATTAGGTGCGAAGTGACTGAATCGGCCCCTGGAGGGGAACGACCCCGTTTGGAGCATGCGAAAGGCTGACGATTGTGGTCTAGTAAGTGGAGGATGCGCTAGCGGATACACCCGCCGAGCAAGTTGATAATGTGCCAAGATTTCATGGAACGTGAGAAGCAAATCCCTGTAGAGCCCTAAGTCGCCGCCCGTGAGTCCACCGGAACCGCCGCGGGGTGTAAGACCTCGCGCACAGTCATGGGCCAACTCATTTGCGTTAACAACTTCAGAGTGCACATTCATTCCCATATGGGCCGGGAACCATTTGATGATATAAAGACCAGCAGCCCCCTCGCTGCCGAGGATGGCCGCCGCCTCCTTGGAAATCGAGCCGGAGGCGAACGCTCTAGCTGCAGACCTGGAGTCTCTAAAGATATTGGGACGTAGAGGGTGCTTCTGTGCTACAGCTATAGCAACCTGCTCGGCTACTGTTGCATAATCCTTCCAAACGGATGCTGAGTTAATGAGAGTGCCATTGCAGTCAACTGAAACTACGGCATAGTGATCAGAGTGCCCGTACTGAGCGGCATCAACGAAACATGCAAGATTCGGGGTGGCCGCAGCCAATTTTAAGAGGGAACGAGTCCGGGCTACCCGGCGCCCTACATTGTATTGAGGGTGGACGTTACGTGGCTTGGGATCTACATGGAAGGTATCTCGAACTATAGGTGATAGGGTCGCATTGCGCTTCATGATTTCCTGGTGACCACATTCAACGGATTCGAGGATGCGTCTCCAGGCTCGCGAAGATGAGAGTCGTATTATTTGGGCCACTCGTTGGGCCTTGATCACCTCTGACAGGGTGTTGTGTATGCCTAGTTGCATGAGACGCGCGGTGCTGGTAGTGAGCGGTAAACCGAGCACGCGCTTGATGCTTTTGCGCATGAGGGCGTCGATTTTGGCCTCATCCCGTTGAGACCAGTGCAACGCGGGTGCTACATAGTTAACGTGGCTCTTAAGATACGCGTGGTAGAGTCTGGGGAGATTGCTCTCACTTAACCCCCCCCCCCCCTGCGGTTCGAGACCCGGAGGATAAGCCGAAGCATATTCTCCGTCTTGGAGGTAATGCGGGCTATAGTCTGTGAGTTGCCCCCGCGAGATTCTAGCAAGAGTCCGAGGACCCTGATGGTATCCACTCTGTGAATTTGTTGTCCGTCCCTTGTATAGAGGGCTATGGGAATTTGATATAAGCGTGTGGAATACCGAACCCCCCGTCGGGTGGGCCTTTACAATAGCAGTTCGGACTTGGTTGGTGACAGACTCAGGCCCGTGTTTAGCAAGAAGTGTTCTGTACGTCGAAAGCCTCTTGGAGCTCACTCTCAACTGCAGCGTCAGACCCTCCCGTGCACCACATGGTACTATCATCCGCGTAGAGGGCGTGACCCGTACCGCTTACTGCGGCTAGTCTGTCCAAGAGGCCCTTCATGGCGACGTTAAATAGTTCGGGAGAGGTGACCGCCCCTTGCGGAGTGCCTCTTGCTCCCGATGTTGTAAATTCCTGGGATTTGACTTGGCCTATTTTGACAGTGGCCTTGCAATCCCTGAGAAAGGAGCTAACGTCCGCATGGAACCGTGGCCCAAGGCCCTGGTCCGAGACGCGTCTAGCACGAACCGGTGCGAGATGTTATCAAACGCTTTAGCCAAGTCTAGGGCGAGGATGCCCCGAGGATTCTTAGTATCGTCATCGATTATCTTCCTCCTTATAAGCAGCATGACATCCTTTTTGGAGAGCGCCGGCCGAAAGCCAACCATGTTGTGAGGGAATAGCTCATTGGTTTTTATGTGCCTAGATATACGGTGGTGTATGGCATGTTCGGCCATCTTGTCCACGCAGGACGTGAGCGAGATGGGCCGCATGTTCTCCGGTGCAAGAGGTTTGCCTGGCTTCATAATGAGCACCACTGAGGCTGTCTTCCAGGAGTAAGGGACGAGGCCCGTTTCTCAGATTTTATTGTCTTCCTCGGTGAGCAGCGCAACCGAGTGTGCGTCCAATTTGCGGAGAAGCTTATTGGAGATGCCATCCGGGCCCGGAGCCGAGGGACCGTTGAGCGTCTTTAGCACCTCCCAGATTTCGGATTCCGTGAAGGGAGCGTCGAGCTCCCCTACCGCTACCCCCCTCCCCCGCTAAGGAGGATAAGCCCCGTCACCGGAGGGGCCCAGCGGGAGATACTTTTCGGCCAACTCTTGCAAGAGGACGTCTTCAGATACGCCCGCCACCTTTTGATTATGAACTATGCGATCAATGGCTAGATTCTGATTGCTTTTGCTTAGCGAATCGTCGAGTAAGTGTTTGAGCAGGTTTCATTTGCCCCCCGCTCTCTTCTGCCCATCAACCGAGGAACATACTACGTTCTATTGCTGTTTGGACAGTTCAATGGAATGAGTTTCTATTGCACGATTGAGCTCCGCAATTTTCTTTCAGAGTCGACGGTGGAGTCTGTGCGTTCTCCAGCGGCTCAAGATGGAGTTTTTAGCTTCTAGGAGGTGCGCCAGGCGCGCGTCTATTCGATCTACATTTAGGCCGGTTTTAACGACCTTGGTCACAGCTTGTACATCCTGCTGTAGTCTTGTTAACAGACTATCGAGATTATCGTTGTCGGTCTGGTCCGCCTTCCCCATTTCCCGGAATCATCCCAGTCCGTCACTTTAAATTCCCTGGTAGGGGCTGTGCTAATTGTTAGAGTAATCTCCACAATGAAGTGGTCGCTATCCAGGTTCTCTTGCAAATTTCGCCGTCCTGCTCCGGGGGCGTTCTTGACGAACGCCAGGTCCGGAGTGGTGTCTCGGACTACTGACGTGCCGGTTCGCCTGCGGTATTGAGGATCCGTAATCAACTCCAGTGAGCAGTCAGAAACTGCCTAGAGAAGGGGATTGGCCACGGTGATTTGGCGGGGGTATCTCCAGGCGTCGTGCGGTGCATTGAAATCACCCGCTATGATTATGGGGGCCCCCTTGGTCAGGGCCACCGCCTTTGTCATGATCGTGGCGAATGCCTGCCGTTGATCCGACGGCGAGCTGTATATGTTTAAATAAAAGACGCTCCTCTTAAGCCAACAGTTAGGAATAATTTCGACCATAATGATATCCGCCCTGGTTTTGCCAAGTGGTGATTTGTGTACTTGAAACGAGCACTTCCGTGCGACCAAAGTTGCTAAACCTCGTTTTCCCTCCTCCCGTTCTTGTAACAGAATCACAGAATCAGCGGAGCTTTGCGCCGTTGAAAACAAGCACAGTTCCACTGTAAAACAACCAACTTATTGGGATTGACCGTCGTGGTGATTGCCTTGGAGAGGCCATTCGACCGTCGTGTTGACGAGGATGGCGCTTGAAGGTGAAGGTTCCCGACGGGGCTCCGGCGAAATCTGTCTAGACGTAGCTAACGCGGCCTGTGCACTTTATACGGACGCCATCCTTTTAAGGAGGGCAGTCACAATTTCAGCGAGCTGCTGAATTGCCTGCTGCATGTTTTCTAAGTCTTTGTTCTTGTACTCGGTCTCCATAGAGTCGGCGTCCCCCTCTGAGGGCGCGGCCCTACGTTTACCCAAGCGCGCCTGTGGCTCCTCTGATGGAGGCACCTGTTGCTTCTCGGCCCGCGAGGGGTAGGAGTTAGGGAGCGACTCAAAGTCAGCCCTCATCTGCTGCATTTCTGCTTTAGGTCGAGCGTTCTCTTTCATGAGCTGAGCGATCCTGGGATCTACTTTATGCTCCGGAAATGCTACCTGCGTTACCTGTGAAGCCGGCGTCGTCTGCTTCGTCTTGGCACGATCGGCCCAGGTTGGCGTTTCCTGGATCCGAACCCGGGAGGTAGAGTGCCCTCGGGAACGAGAGAGCCCTCTGGAGAGGCCGCTTTGCTGACCACTGGAGAGGCTGCGTTGTCGGCCAGCTGCCGAGACGGAACGCTCTCTCCTGGTGGCTCCCGCCGCGCTGGAGTCACCGGCCCGGTTCTCCTTGGCCACCTGTCGCTGCTGGTGCTTGTTCTTGGCGCGCTTACGACGCCGTCGGCGTCTGCGTACGACGTATGGGACCTGAAAGCGCTGCTTACACGTTCTGTCCGCCATAAGATGCGGTCCGCCGCAGAGTGCGCACTTCGGCGAACACTGGTGGTCATCAGGTGATGAGGTTTGTCCGCAGCCCCGGCAATCCTTATTCGGGGGGTTGGGGCACACGTCCGCACGATGGCCCAAACCACCACACGCGTAACACACCTCAGTTTGGCGTTTGTAGAGTGTGAAGCGCAGCATTCTGACGCCGCACGAGACATAGGCACTCTCATGCCGTCGAGGAGGACGACCACTATGGTGGTGTTCTTAATTCGTTTGGTTTCCAGTGCCGTCGGGTTACGATGGTTGACGATCATGCGCTGGAGTTGGGCCTCGCTGATGTCTGCGTCGACCCCTCGTATGACCCCTTTGTAGGTGTTGTCTGGGGCCGCGATGTATGCGGCCACATTGTATGCTCCTTCGCTTTTGCGGATTTGCTGGATCCCGGCGTAAGCGGAGGCGTTCTTCTTCTCCGGGGTGGAGACGACGAGAATGTTTTGAGTGAAATTAGGGCAGACTATGTGGCCCTCAGTTTCTGGGGGGATAGTGCAGCCGCTGTGGCCAAGGTTTGAGCCAGCCTGATTTGGCTTATCTTCTTGACATCCAACGCGCCCCTTGGGCGGACGATAATTCGTATGTGCTCCCTCGGTAGTCTGGGGAGCTTAGACGAGGCTGCGAGCCGCTGCTGTACGCCTTGCGGGGAAGCCGTGCGACAGCCACCCTTCGAACCCACGTGGATTTCTTGCTCGTTGAAACTGGCGTTTCTTGCAGAGCTGTCTTGTTCTTGCCTAACGCTGTCGTCCAGCCTGGGCTGTCGGCTTCTTCTTCGGAGATTTCCTCTCCTACAACCATTTCTACTTCGGGCATAATGCCCCCTTCGTCGGATTCGGCCTAAGCCTACCCACGCCTAGCGTCGCCACGGCGTTCTCGCCACAAAAAGATCCACAATTTGCGCAGAGGGGCCACTCACCGAAGGAAGGGCTCAGAAGAAACCGTGTCGAATCACATTAGAGACAGATACTGCGCCATTTCCTTTCCCCAACCATCAATTTTCAATTTTCATTTTCAAGAGTAGTTTTTAAAATTGATTTTGAAGAAAGAAAATGGCGCAGTAACTGTCTCAGATATATCGGTGAACACCCGAACCGCGCCGTTGAGGTTTGACCTCTGGCTCACTTGAAGGTCAAAACCGTAAGCACCGCGAATTCGTTACGAGGTAGCATAGTGAAGCTTTCGCTTCAAAAGTGATGGAAAAGAATGCTGCCAGCCACGGCAATTGCTATTTAATATCTTAAGCACCCCAGCTGCAGCCGGCGGAGGTGAAAGGGAAAGGACAGCGAGGAGAAGTATAGAGGGGAGCGATAGCAAGAAAGCACAAGGGCTTGAGCTGGGTGTGGGTATCGTCGTCTTCAGCAACTTTCATTCGGGCGGCGTGAACAGCTCAGCTTTGCTGACCATTGCATTAAAGCACCACGCCATCGCCGCTGCCGAACACCACGCGTGCATGCTGTCGCCTTCACAGCTCGTCAGTAAACTTAATTGCTCTCCGTTTTTTTCCCCGCTGCGAAAAAACTTGACAATTATGGTGAGTAAGGTTATGCGGAGTATGAAATGCAGCAAATTAGCCGCATATCCTGCTGTGTGTATATGGTCACCATACATCAGCCAATACTATACGGACGCATATCACTGCAGCCTCTTTCGGAAAAAATAAAAACAACGAAGTCTAAACAAATTCTTTAATTGGCTCGCCTTACATGCTTAGCGTCATATCTACTTGTGAATGTCAATGTATCCGGTAACCTTGGCATATGTACATATGTAAATAAATTTTTTTCCCATCACAAATCAGAAACACAATGTTCTCACTCATGCTTATACAGCTGCTAGTTCTGTTCAGTACTCAGCTTTTCTGCACAGCAAGAAAGAGAAAAACATTTTTTGAAATCTCAATGTGATTAGCGGTGGGCCGTCGTCTTCATCGTTGACGTCTGTCCTCTTCGAAAGGTCGGGCCCCCATTCCAGGGCTCCGCTGAGTCTAGCTGCTTCGCATGCGTGTTGCACAAGGGCCATTTGGGCTGTGAGCTCGCTGCTGGTGAGCAGACCCTCCCACTGCTCCGCACTCGGGGTTTTGAGTTTGTGAAATGCATAATTGCGTTTGCACTCCCATGTAATGTGGTATAGAGTGGGGGTTGCCCCGCACCACGGGCATGCGTCCCTGAATTGTGTAGAGTACATTTTGTGTAGAATGTATAGGTTGAAGAATGTTCCTGTTTGCAGTCTGCGCCAGTTCACTGCTTCTTGTTGTGTTAATGAGTTGTGTGGCGGAGAGTACTTGAGCCTCTGTCCTCTGTAGCAATTTAGCAGCTCCGCATATAGTGGCTCCACTATGGTAGGGTTCTCTAGGGTCTCCAACAGCTCAGCTCGGAACGTGATCTCGCAATCTAATCTCTCCACCCTTGAGTTTCCCGCTATCCCCGTGTGTGCCGGTATCCAGAGTATCTTGTGGGTTACTTTTTGGCTAGGGGGCCCAGTTTCGAGGAGGATTCTTAGGGCCGCCTTGCAGACTGTACCTTGCGCGTAATTCCTGCATGTGGATTTCGAGTCTGTTAATATGATCAGTGATTTGTTTCTCCGATAGCCTTCGGCCGCCGCTAGTGCACCGGTGACTTCCTCTCCCTCTGCTACCGTGTCGCCGCATAGGGTTGCGTATGTGATCGGTTTGCCGGCGTAATCCACTACTGCTGCGGTGGCATTGATTATTCTTGTGCGTTTATCCCACGGATAAAGCGCTGCGTCCGTGTACCCTGTGTTTTCTAGTTTATCCAAATGGCGTTCCCAATAATCTGCCCGCGCCTATCTTCTAGCCACGTGGAGATTCGGGTCCATGTTCTTTGGTATAGGACAGACTTGGAGGGTTTTACGGATGTTGGCGGGGATATCGGCGGATCGATCAAAATGCCCTTCCATGTAACCTAATCTCATTAGGTGTGCTCGGCCGGCGGCTGACGTTCGGAGTCTGGAATTCCGCTAGTTTGCTGCAGGTGTTGCTGAGCCCCAGCTGCAGCAGTTTGTCGTTTGGCGTTTTTCTAGGCAGGTGTAGCTCCGTCTTGTACGCTTTCTTAAGAGCATGTCAGCTTGTTCCCTTTCTTGCTTGTTCATGGGGTGGTACGGGAGCGAGTAGGTGACTCTGGTGACCACCAGACTTCTGACCAGTTTTATCGTATCAGCTTCTTTCATTCCGTATCTTCTTTGCGAGACCCTGATTACCATACGACTCACCTGCTCCGTTCACTTTTGAAGCAGGCTGATCGTGTGGCTGCATTTATTACTTCCCTGGATCCACATGCCCAAGACTCGTATCATGTTTTTCTCTGGTATGTTTTGTCCCTCGAGCTTCACTTCTAGCTCTGCTTGGGTGGGGCGTCTTCCTACTCTCAGAAGCTCGGATTTCTCCGTGGCAAAGGCTATAGTCCCCTTTCTTTAACATAATCTTCCATGCAGCTTGCAGATTCTTGCAGTTTCTCTTGTTTTTCTCCCAAGGAGCCATGGTTGGCCCAGACTGTAATATCATCTGCGTACATTTTGTGTTGTATACCTTCGATCTTGCTGAGTTTCTTGGCTAAACCAATCATCGCTATGTTAAATAATATGGGCGAGATGACACAGCCTTGTGGCGTTCCTTTGCTCGGGGTAGTGAAGATATCGCTTCTCAAGTCTCCAAGTTCTACGGTGGCCGTTCGGTTGGTCATGAAGCCCTTCACATAGTCATGGGTCCTTCTTCCGCAGTTGGCGTTATTCAGCCCTTCCATGATGGCTGCGTGGCTGACATTGTCAAAGGCCCCTTTGATGTCGAGGGCCATGACTATGTTTTCGCCCGTTTTGGGTGCTGCTTCGAGGACCTCCTCCTTGATCTGTAGGAGAACGTCTTGTGTCGATAGGTTTGCTCTGAAGCCAAACATCCTGTGCGGGCATAGCCCTTTGTTTTCTAGGTGTGGTTGGATCCGTTTCGTGATGATTCTCTCGTAGAGCTTCCCCAGACATGAAGTGAGAGAGATAGGTCTGAGGTTCTCTATCTGCAGCTTCTTGCCCGGTTTAGGGATCATCACTACTGCTGCGTGTTTCCACTCGTCTCGGATTCTTCCCTCTTTCCACGGTGTGTTGAGGTATGTTAGGTGATCCGTCGCCTCGTCTCTGAAGTTGCGTATTAGGGACTTTCTGATTCTGTCAGCTCCCGCTGCCGTGTTCTTGGCTATCGCCCTCATTGCCGCGGACACTTCCTCGCGTGTTATGGGTCTGTCCATGTCGGGGTTCTCTATTCCTAGGTACTCCCAGTCGTAGCCTTCGGGTTCGTTCTTGCCGTAGCATTTTGTTCGTACCGCCTCGAGTAGTTGCTCGTCGTTACCTTCGTATTGGTGTACGAGTCTTTGGATCGCATTTCCACCTTCGGCCTTAGTCTTTGTGGGATCCATAAGGCCTTTAAGTATGCGCCACGTTTTAGCCGTGCTGAGTGTTCCGTTGAGCGGGCTGCTGAACTGTTGCCACTCTTGTCTGGCTAGCTGTGCCGCGTACTCTTCCGCTTGAGTCGTGATTTCCGCTATTTTCTTCTTGAGCTTCTTATTCAGCTTCTGTTTTTTCCATCTCTTGGTGAGCCCGCGTTTTGCCTCCCATAGCCCGAGTAGCCGCTTGTCCACCTCCGGTACTTGTTCCGTTCTATCTACTTCTTGCGTGTGCATTTCTTGTATTTGCTTTAGCTGCTGGCACCACTCCTCTATCGAGGTGATCTCGCCTTGTAGCTGTCGGCTGTGTTGTCGAAATGCGTCCAAATCCGTTAGGCGGGCCGTGCTGATCTTTCTCTTGACGTTTTCTACCTCTATCGTGGTTCTTATGACATGGTGGTCGCTGCCTAGGTTTTCCAGCATGTGTCTGGGCTGACGCTGTTACCTTGCCTTGTTGGTTGGTTTTCATCTGTTAAGAGCTCGCAGCCTATCCCATCTGCTGCGTTACATATATTCTGTCCTTTTCTCTCGGATTTCTGGTATCCCCAGCTCAATCTTTTGGCACTAAAGTCCCCCGCTATGATTAGGATGTTCGACTTGGCTTGCCTACTCGCTTCAGCGAAAAGCTTAACGAAGTCGCCGTCCTTTTGTCTGGGGGGGGGGGGGGGGGGGGGGTCTGTAGAGATTTACTACGAAGGTGCTCTTGGCCCTTCGTTTCTTCTTGGGAGTTATTTCTGTTATCACGTGTTCTATCTTTGTACCCTCAATTTCTTTGTGAGCTATGGTTACTATCTTGTTACTGATGAGGGTTGCGGTGCGTCCGCTTTTCTGGCATGTGTACCCTTTTAGCGTGGTTGTAGTGTTCGTTTCTTGAAGCCTGATAATGTCTGGTGGTGTGTCTTTCGTGTTGATGTACTGCTGTAGGAGCCTTTGTTTACGCCGGTAGCCCCTACAGTTTCATTGCCACAGCTCTAGTTGGTTTTGTCCTGCCATGTGTTGTTGTTAGTGTTTGTACTTTGGGTTTCTGATCCGAATCTCCTCTCGTTGTATAGCCTATCTCTGGCGTCGTTTATGGCTTTCTGCGTATTTTGATTTTTATGTAGGTGCGGAAGCTTTGATCCTGCAGTGCTATTTTCTGTTGCATTTGTTGTATTTGGCATTGCATTCTTGCCATAAAGCTCTTCATCTCATCTCTGAACCTTTGCTTTTCTGACTGTTGTGTGGATTGCTCGGCTGGCGGCGGTGGTGATCTCTCAAGCGAGCACCCTGCTTTCCTTTGCCACTGCATTTCCCTTATCAGGTCGTCTATTCTCTTTTTCACCTGCCTCGTCTCTTCGCGGCATAATTCTAGCTCTTTTTTGAGCGCCTTGTCTACCTCGGCTAGCTTCATCTCGTTATTTGTTTGCATGTTATTGTTGTTAGTGCTTTGCCCCGAGTGCGGAATAAGTGATTTGGGAGGGCCCGCTCCCCAGCTCACCTTAACGCCGCTCTTCTACTGTTGCTATGATTGCCCCTGCCGCTGGCCCGGGCCGCCGTTCTGCTTCCCCAGCGGTGGGTAGGACTCGTCCCTGCTGTCGCCTCGGCTCTGGCTCCTGTCCCGGTTGCGGCTTCGGCTCCTCGACTTGTGCTCGTTTCCGCTCCGGCCCTGGGTTTGGTCCGTCTCGTCCTCTCCGAACCACCTCGGCCACCGCCCGCGGCTCCGGCTAATGCTCCGGCTGCGCCGCTCTCCCTTCTGTGTCGGTCGTCCTCGCAGCTTCTCGGCTGTCTTGAGGCGCTGCTTGCAGTCCCTCGAGCTTGTCGCGTGGCCTCCTCCGCAGATCAGGCATCTGGGCGTACAGGAAAAAATCTGCCCAGCAAAAAACCTTTACCATGGAGACGCGGACCAACCCACGAGGAGATGTTGGGCACAGCGCTAAAAAATTCTATTCCCGTATTATGCTCTGGACTCACTGAGTGACGAGCAGGGCCTTGGCACAATTTGCTTTTCACCCTTCCTATTTCACAGCAGCGGGGAGGGTGAATTGTGCTTGCAAGGCAGTGAGTTAAGCATAATCCCTTTATCCCGACTGCAACAAAGGGTTGTTGTATGGAGGAAAGGGTTCCGGCTTAACCTGACAATAGATGTCTACAATTCTGCCATCAAACCGGTTTGACCGCCACGGAGGAGTTTGCGCTATGCAGAGAAGCTGACTTTCAGAGTTTTGCAAAGGGTCCGTAGAACATTGTAACATCAGTACTGCTATAGTACATAGGCAGTCTTTTCTCTGTGTCTTAAGCGGTTCGTGCTATTCTGTCATTCCTACTCCTATGGGTGGCGCGGAGGCAGCAAGACATGGCGGACAAGGCGGTGATAGCGCTGATGCCATAGACTGTGCCTCTGTTGAAGCAAAGCGGCTTCTAGACGTTGTGGCACTTTTGATGCGATTTTTAGAGTCTAGATAAGCAGCAGTACATGATTTTCGCTTATTAATAAGTTTCTGTGCTTAAGTTTGGCTGTATTACAGGGGCGAATTAAATTTTTATTGATATGAGCATGGAATTGCTAGTTCGCAAGTGCCGCAAAAACTTAGAAACTTGCGAATTCAGCATAGTAATGTTCGACAAACACTTTGATCTGTAATTTTTTTTGCGTTCACATTCTTGTTCTTTTGGCACTCGCCCGAAAGCGAAAAGAAACTACTTTAACGACCCAAACGGTCTGACGCAATATTTCGTGCCTACACGAGCGCGGCCCTTACCTGCATAAATACGGCATGTGCATTTATTGCGCGCTGATCTTATAAGGACACAACTGAAAACAAAAAGTCAGCAGTTGGTAACGCTGCACACGGTCCATGGCATAATATAACTGCACTTACCAATTGCAAGATTGATCAAAATTAACTTTTTAAGGTGGCTGTATCAATGAAGAAAGAAAGATCAAAAGCCTTGAGCCTAGAATTTTGACTCTTGACTGGCTGCTTCTTAGTTAAACAGAAAAGTTTTACCTGCGGTCTCCAATTTTCACGGAGGAATTCTGTTCGGTGGTGCTGAATGTGGGTGAAGCTTTACTGCAGATTTAATTGTATCCGACTATTGTCCACCTGCAGCGTACGTTGGTCACATATGCGATAAAAAATAGGCAGTGTAGCTGTACTTTCATGCCGCAGCCAGGGGATCGTTCGAGCTTTATAATACAGTGCAAATTATCTCTCAAAATGTGTTTTTGACTAGCGGGGGAAAACTCTTTGATCGAGTGAGCAAACGACAGTTGCCAAGAAGCGTTTGCGGTTATTCATCCACTTTGCGCATTATGTCCGAGATTTGAAGATACAATACTATGGAGTTCTTGCCTTTCATATCGCCATTTAGCAGTCACGTTGTGGCCAGAAAGCCATCTTTAATTCAGACTAGAATGGACTGAAGCGCCTTTGTTTTCTGCAAACGTCAGCTTTAAAATATAAAGATTAAACTTCATATCAGCTCAGTGTTTAAGCACTGCACTGCTTTCATGCAGCTGTAATATGCTACGCTGGTCGAATGAACACAACTCCGAACGGGAATGCATTGGCGACACGGTGCCGTTGCGTCAACAGAGTACATCGCTGAGCAACAGACGGGTCACAGGGCTCAAACACGTTATCAGCCTGCATAGTTAACTAAACCACTGCTTTTCGAACTCCTTACGTGTTTGCAGAAACAACGTGTTTGCTATTTGGATTGTTCGCACATCGTAGAATAACAGAATATGCTCATTTCTGACGCGTATCTTGCGCTCCTAACCACTGCAATTGGCCGCCCGCGCAGAGCGATCACCGGCTCGCCGCTTCACGAAGAGGTCGCGTGGCGCTGCCAGCGTCGCTGGAACGACCGAATAACTGGGATTTAATATTGTGACACGAGTTTCTGGTTACCCGATGTGACAATGCCCCTCCTGCTTCTTAACCATTTCTGATGTGCAGAAATTAGCTCACACAGAGAAAATAAAATGGTCCAGAAATATTTTTCGTAAATATAAAAAATAATCGTGCTATGTAGGACGTTTACTAAACGCAAATAGCGACTGTTGATCTAAGCGTTTAGGCTATCTGAGCTTCCTGCTCCTCAAAGTAATTGTTTGCCGTGGCTGTCAAACTTCCTAAGTTCCAATGTTTGTTAGGTTCACTCTCCATATAACGGCTGTCCAGGCTCTTAAGTGTTCATGATACGTACAGCTTATCTCGTCCTGTATATGCGCATTTACCTAATTCTTCACACTTTAGAAAACTTACCGACGTAGTTGTTAATGAGAGCAACAGTTTGGCTTTTAGGGCTCCACTGTCTGATTATCGCAGCAAAGAGCTTGTCTTAATCAGCCGCTATTGGCATTTTCGTTGTCTTGAAAAAGTTATCTACGGATTCTGCAACGTTTCTTCATATCTTGGGCGATCTGCATATATACTTGCAGTAGTTTTTGCAGATGACCGCTGAAAGTCGGACGAAGACGGCCCGTGCGTATATGCCGCGTTAACCGCAACCCGACTTCTTTCTTTGCTTGCACCCCAGTGAAGGAACTGACTAGGAGAGCCGCACATTCAGCCCACCCTGTACACACTGGGTGAAAAAAGAAAAAAAAACAAACGCAAGGCCTCCCGCCCCCCCCCCCCCCCCCCCAAGAAGCTTTGCTTGAGGGGAGGACACCCAAAGTGGACAAAACCAGGGAGGAAGAATGTAATACCCTAGTTACACGGCTGGCTTAACTGCGGTTATGCTTAACCGAGGTTACCGAGCTTAACCACGGTTAACGCGAACCGCGGTTTACTGCTGTTACACAGCGGCTAGAGGCGGCTGTTATTAGTCACTAGCGCCCTCTAGGGTAAAACAACAAAAATGACGCGGCGATCGGCAAAATAATCGCAGTTCACAAATGAGAGCAGCATTTTCGCCACGTTGCTTTTTAAACATGATTTCTTAAAACAAAATGCACTTTACGGCGTGCAGAAGACTCGTGTGAGATATTTTTCAGCCTACGCCTGCTTCGGTAGAAGGGCGGCAGGCTAAAACAGTTTGTAAACATTGGTGCCACTCTCGTTCTTTCTCGAAATCTCTCGTGGAATGCGCTCATTCATCCGCTGCGTTGCCTGTGCTCCCGACTGGTGCGGTGTTTTGTGTAGCATCGGCCGTGCACATACTGCTGCATGAGCAGTAATGGCTTTGACCAGGCCAGTCGTCAATGAAAGCGGCGAAGATGAGGCATTCTGGACCTTCTTCATGTCCATGCAAGCAAGGCTTCAACAGCGGCGAATCCGGGAGCGCGAAGTTTTCGCTGAAGTGGAAAGACTTAACATGGAGCGAAGACGTGCAGAAAGGCGCCATAAACAGCTCATGGTGATCACTGCGCGAATCGCTTTGCGTGATAGGTGCCTATGGGCTTATCCACGAGGTCCGTCATGGTGGGAAACAACCCAGCCTCACCTCTCGGACGACGACTTTCGAGGACACTTCAGAATGAACAGACACACATTCAATTATGTGGTGAGCGTTTGTGACTGCATGAGGCGTGTCGACACAAACATGCGCGATGCGATCCCTTTGGAGAAAAGGGTAGCCATCGGGCTCTACAGGTTGGCGTCTTCTGCCGAGGACAGAACTGTGGCCAACGTATTCGGAGTTAGCCGTGCTTCGGTTAACATCATCTTTCGTGAGCTTTGCGCCGTTATAGTTCGTGTCCTCGAGTCGCGATTTGTGCGCTACCTACGACGGCACGAGTTGGAGGAGCACGTTAGGCAATTTGCAGCAGTGACCGGATTTCCCCAAGGTGTGGGAGCCTTAGATGGTTGCCACATTGAGGTGAGCCCACCCAAAGAACAAGCTGCGGATTACTATAATTACAAGGGTTGGTACTCTGTGATCCTTCTTGCAGTGGTGGACCATTCATATAAGTTTATGTATACAAATGTTGGCACACCCGGAAGGAACCATGACTCTGATGTGTTCCTCAAGTCACGTCTCCCAAAGGTGCTGTCCAGTGACCTGTTCCAGCTGGGAAAAAGAACATTCAGTGGAGTGTCAGTTTGCCCTGTAATAATAGCAGATCAGGCTTTCCCACTGCAAACCCATGTGATGAAGCCATTTCCGCAGCCAGGGCCAGCAGGTTCTCCGTCACAAGTTTTCAACTACCACCTGTCCAGTGCGAGACGGGTTGTTGAAAACGCATTTGGCCGTCTGAAGGCACGTTTCAGGATTTTATTGAAAGGCACGGAGAACAAACTTGTCAATGTGAGACTTATCATTCGTGCGTGCTGCGTGCTGCATAACATGTGTGAACAGCTCGGGGATCGGTGTGATTCAAGCTGGATTGAATGCATGCACTCTGCTGAGGTCAACAGGCCTCAGCCAGTATGCACAACTAGCCGGTATACACCAGGTGGTGCAGAGGTTCGAAATGTTTTAGCAAATTTCCTTGCTGGCAACTGAACAATGCACCACCTGGATCGTGTCCATGAAGTCGCTTCAGTGGGCTGTGAGCCGAAGACTGTGCCCTGTTTTTCATTGTGTATTTTATTTTGAACTGAAGTTCCTAACGAGTTTGCTACATCAGTTGTTTTGAATTGCTAATATGATTGTGAGTACAGCTTTGTTGTGAAACCCTGTTCTTCTTTCACGCTTTATATTCGCCATTTAATCTGATTACTGCACTGTGATGTTCAAAGCAGAACATTATATCTCGTCCTGCCTTGCTGAAACACATGAAACTCATAAATATAGGTGCAGCTATTCCGTGCTTAATTTTAGTGTCTTTGCTGGTGTATTGAGGACAGAGGTTATCACATCAGGCCGTCTCTTTGTTGAATTGTTTTGTTGACAATGTGTAATGTTTTGTTTATGACGGTTCAACGTCCCAAAGGGACTCAGGCTATGATAGGCACTGTAGTGAAGGGCTACGGAAATTTTTATCACCTGGGGTTCTGTAATGTGCACTGGCATCGCACAGTGTACGGGCCTCTAGAATTTCGCCTCCATCGAAATTCGGTCACCGCAGCCTAGATTGAGCCCGTGTTTTTCGGTTCAGCATCCGAGCGTCGTAACTATAGTGAGCCACTGTGGCAGCAGAATGTGTAATGTACCAGCCAAAACTTTGCATTGAGTTATATGCAACCTAACTTTGCTGCAACATAAAATGGCATTTCCTTTATTTATATTTTTCGCACAAAAACTTGGCTAAGCACCAATATTGTGGTCGCGAGCCTCTCATGTGGTAGTGAATTGCAATGTCCTGTAGTGTAGTTACAATTTCACTATAGTTAATCTCCTGCTCCTTTTTTTTCTGGTGAAAATATTGCTGCATCATTTGAAGCGCAGTCTTGTGTACCTTTTAGTTCTTTTTGCAGCTTCAGTCCTTTCTTTTGAAGCTTAGATGATGCTGTGATATATATGCTGTTATTTCATGCTCTCAATTTACATTCCATGCAATTACTGCGCTGCAATGTTAAAAGCAAAATATCGCATCTGGTCGTAACATGTCAAAACACATTGTATGAAATGCACTACTGTAGGTGCAACCATTACATGCTTGATTTTAATGTATTTCAATATGTACTCACAAAAGAGTAGCTCATTCATTATCTATTGGAATTATCTTTTGCTGATTTAACCCAAAATTAAAGTTTTCATTGCATTGCATACACCAAGGTTCATTGTGCTGACTAGGTTACAGGCATATGCAGTGGATTTTCTATCTTTACTTATATTTATAACACCTTAACTAGGGTGTACAGAAATACTGAGATTGAGTAAGTTGCTGTTGTCATAAATCTACAAACACTAGAAAACACAGCAGAGAAACAAAGACTCCCTCGAGTGGATATACAAATGAACCATATAATTTTTTTAAAGTTCAAAAAACCGACACAGTCTTGTTCGCTGGTGAACATACTGCACACAGCCCTGACGGAATACACTATCAAATGCTGTCCCACTCCTTTGAACCTGCCGTAGAGGCACTTTTAAATTTTTTTAATAAGGTTTGGGTGTCGGGTATACTACCCAAAGCCTGGAAGAAGGCCATCATAGTTCCATTTTTAAAACCTGAAAATCCATCAACCTTTCCCAGTAGTTATAGGCCCATAGCCCTCACCAGCTGCCTTGCGAAACCCTTTGAAAGTATCATGAACATTAGACTAACCTTCGTGCTAGAACCCCGTGAGCTTCTCCCATGTCCATCAGTGCGGTTTCAAAAATGCATGCTCCACAACAGACCACCCGGTTCATCTTGAAAATACTGTCTGTGAAGCTTTTGTACACAAAACGCTGTCTTGCTGTTTTTTTAAATTTCGAGAAAGCGTATGATACAACCTCGAGATGTTATGCCATTTCGGTGGCTATATCAAATATAGTCAAAAAGAACATTCCAAACAGCATTATCAACATGGACTCGCTGAGTGTAATCATAGCACTGAACGCCAGAAATGTGAGAGAACCTTTAATAGGAGATATACTACATAACATAATAACTGATGAAAAAAAGACATGTAATTAAGCTCTGTTGGATTACAGGCGACCTTGGAATTAGAGTAAACGAGAGAGCTAAAGTGGTGCGCTGCTCAAACTCGGCATAAGGAAGTCGGGACTGTAAACATACCCTGTGCAGATTGCATAAAGTTAGCAAAAAATAAACTTAAAGAAAAATGGCAGTCTACATGGACTAGTGAAGAAAATAAGCTACATTTAGCAAAACCTACTCTGGGAGAATGGAGAACATACAGGCATCAGGAGCAATTTATAGAGGAAATTTTATGCCACCTGCACATCGGACACACACACCTAACACAACTTTCCAATGACAAAACAAGACAAACCTTTATGTGAGAAATGTGGAGATGAGCTCACAGTGAATCACATCTTATTCTCGTGCACAGAGCTCTAACAGCTAAGGAAAAAATATTTTACAGTATTTTACAGTGAATGCATTCCCTTCCACCCCAATTTACTTTTAGGCAATAAACCACCTGTAGGTAATTCATCTGTTTTTGGTTTTCTGAAAGAAGCGGCGATTTTAAGCAAAATATAATATCACAGAACTACTGGATCTAAAAATTCTTACCTTGTGCCTTGACGCATTCTGTGATGCACCTGATCTATTTTCTCAGGCCTGAGAAGAAGGCTGAGGTCTATGTTTTGATTTGTTGGGCTCCTCGGAGTCCTTGTCCGGACAAGGACTGTCGCTGAGGACACCCAATTTTTGAGATTATACCATGTGTTTGGCACATGATAGCCTGTGTTGCTTATTGCCATGAAACCAAATACAATACTAGAATTGTGATTAGCTGTTTATTTGTTCTGCTTTTCAAAATACTGCTGCATCATTTGAATCATAGAGGCTTGCATATCGTTAGATTCTTTTTGCAGTTTTAGCCCTTTCTTTTGAAGCTTGTATGATTTCTTGGCAAGCTTGGCAGCGGTGGCAGCTTCCTCCTTCTGCAGCTCCAGCAGCTGCTGCATTGTGGAGTTGCCAGCCCGTTTCCTTCCGCTGCTGGGGGTAGTTATGACATCTTCAGCGGCAACGTTGTCCTCATCTCTGGAGCCTCGGTTAACTGCGGCGATGCTGGTACTTGTGTGAGCTGGCATGCTGTAGAGCCTGTCTTCCTGCTGCTCAATGACATCATTCGGGCTGGCATCAATTTCACCTGCATCCTCCCAAGTAGCCAACACCTCAGATCCTTCAACCAGAGCTGCCACCTCTGGCACCTGTAAAGCATCGAACGAAACCTTGTTTACATTGCAATAATCCAAATTTGTAACCAACGCAAGAGGGACATGTCTATGACGATAACACATCTCATGCATAGGCAGACAAAGGCTTCTTACATTGGATGACCGAAGCCGTACCAGAACTTGTCACAGCTGCTTGTCAGTAGCTATCGTTAAGCTAATAGGTAGGTTTTGTATATGGTCTTCTAATAATCCATTTAAAATGCAGGGGGGTAAATGCTTAGCATTTTTCAAGAAAATGTCATCATAGACAATTTCTACAGAGGACCCACTGTTTTTTGTTGGAAGGATGTTATACAAAAGAACATTTAAAGGATCAAGGAAATTTTCTACCAGAACTACCTGCGTGGTATGAAATCTAGGCCAGTGGACTCCAAAAAAGGAAGTCGGCTGGCAACAAAAAAGAGACAAAGAGTGGTGTAAACCCGATTCCTATATCCTTAGGCACGTCTGAACAGTTAGGAGTTGAAATCTAGATAATGAAGGAGGAATACGGGGTTCAAGATAAAGCACGATATTGGCCACTAATTTGGGGAGGCCAAGGCACAACCGAAGCGCTTCCCGCTCCAAATGAAGGAGCGGGCGAATTTTGTAAGTAGCTGTACCAGAAAACAGCACAGATCCAAATTCTAAAATTGGTCGGACATACAAAACATAAATCAGCAAAAGTGCATCAGTTGAAGTCAGCGTTCGTCCTGCGTCTATCTTCTTTCTTCCGGGTCCTATGTATTTCGGCTGAAAAATATATGCATTCTACGTACCAAGACTAACTAGCTCGTCTTTCCACTTTAACAAGTCATGTACTGAGATTTAAGCGCAGTGTTGGTGAGGAAAATCATACGAGTGCAGTGGTGCAGTACACAATTTATAGTTGTCACAAATTTTCTTTTTAGTCCACACTCCTTCATAGTTTTAATTATTCCAACATAGCCAACGCATCTTATAAAAATCATTTTATGAATATTTTCTATTTACACGTATTTATGTCATTGAATTTAGTTTAAGACGTGAACACTTTGGAACTTAAAAAATACATACTACCTCAATACTTTCTTCAACCAAGGTATCGTCATTAGTTGCCAGGGTTCCCAAAAATTTGTGGAGCATTCGGTAGTACTCCCATCCAATTCCTGGTGAGCCGGTGGTTGTGCCATCACGCCTCAGTTTCCTAAACAAAGAGAGCACTATTTACATTTCCAAGCAATCTATTAAGCATTGCATAAAATGTCTGACAGTGCTGATGTAAAATTATGCTTCATAATTACAGGACATAATAGTTTGTAGCAGCAACTCAGAATAATGCTATGAAACTGTAACGAAAACACCAAACTGAAAATGTATTTACACTGCACTGTTATGTATATACTGAACGATGCATAATTAAATCGTAATGAAACTTCTTTAGAAAGGTGTTTTACCGAAAACAAGGCGGTCAGACAATGCACAGAGGACGCGTGCTAATTAACCCACCGCGAGTCTATCAACAGCGTCGCAAAAAAAAAATTCTGCAGTTCTCATTCAATAAAAGCAATTAGTGCATACAGGAAACCTCGTAATTCGTCACCACCGATAGCAGTGGTGCGAGTACCATTTCATGCCAGCCGAACGCAAAACTAGACGCGTTTTTAGATGTAAATAACTTTTGTAGGAACAACTAGTGAACTGCTCGGTAATGGGTCCGCAGCGCCGTGTGTACACTAGCCCTACATGCCTTCCGAGTAGTCGCGTCATTCACACTGAGCGCAGCCGTCCCGACGCGGCTGTGTAACAGCGAACCGCATAATATTATACACGGGCGACAGAATATAGCATTTGTACTTACCGGTACTTTTTGTTCAGGTTGTCAATTTTCATCCGAACTTGTTTTGTGCTGTAGGGTCTCTCGTCGGCAGGTAGTCCCGCGTTCAATTGGGCTGTGATGGCGGCATAAATTTTGGCGTTCCTCACGTTCCCACGAAGATGGGGCAGATGGTTCTCCCAGATTCGTATCAGGCTCTCCGTTGTTGGCGGAGGCCAATTCGTGCGTCTCGCATCGGAGGCCGGCCTGCATGCTGTCTCTGTGGGCGCCGCCATCTTCTCGGTTAATGACGATAACCGAGGTTGCCAATCTCGGTTAGCGATAACCGCGGTTAGCAGCGTAACCGCAGTTTCCTTCACCGTGTAACAGCGGCTAACCATGGTTCCGCTTAACCGTGGTTTCCTTAACCGCGGTTAACCCTGCCCGTGTAACAGGGGTATAAGAGAAGGAGTAGGAGCTCAACATCATGCGGCACATGGTGGCGGCTTTGTGAACTAGGGGCGCATAACCAGAATCCTGGCCATGTCCGAATGCCCGGCGTTAGCGAAGTAATCCTCGTAGCAGCGAACGTAGCAATGGCTACGCAGCAAGGCCCTTGACCTTCAAAGGTCAGTAAAATCTGTGATTGCCGTCATCTGAAGAAACGAGGACTTGTGGGTGTGAAAGGAACCTCAGAGTGCAGTTCTTCGCTACCGAAACCACTACCCCTTCTGCTCAGCTGTTGTCGTTTTCATGGGCCTTCATACCGAGTTGAAAGTACGTCCGGGTGCGAAGTGTTAACCGAGTAATCCTCGCTGCGGTGATCGTAGCAGGAGCCACGCAGCAAGAAACGGGGCCTTTAAAGGTCAGCAAACTCTGCGATGGCCGCCAACTGAAGAAGCGATGACCTGTGGGCGTGAATGGAAGTCAAGAGTGCTGTCCTTCGCTGCCGAAACCACTGCCCTACTGTTCAACTATATTCGCTGTCACGGGCTTTTATTCTGAGGTCGGGTTCCTTCCGGATACGCAGTGCTAATCAAGTAATTTTCGCTGCTGCAATCATAGCAGAGGTCACGCAGCAAGACACGTGGCCTTCAAAGGTCAGCAAAATCTGTGATGGCCACTATACGAACGAACGAAGACCTGCGGTCGTAAAAGGAAGTTCAGAGTGCTGTCCTTCTCTTCATAAACCTCTGCCACTAGTAATCAGCTGGGGCCGTTGTCCTGGGCTTTTTTCGAGGTGAACGTCCGCCCAGATGGGCAGTGACAAGTAAGTTAATTTCGCTGCGGTGATCAGAACAGGCGCCACGGAGCAAGATACGTGGCCTTCAAGGGTCAGCAAAATTTGTGAATGCCGCTATTCGAAGAAACGAGGATCTCAGGACCTAAAAAAAAAACTCGGATAGCTGTACTTGGCTACCAAAACCACTCGAGCTGCTTTTCAGCAGTGGTCATTGTCACGAGCTTTCATCCCGAGATGAAAGTCCGTCCGAATGTGCTCTGTTAACCAAGTAATCATCGCTGCAGCGATCATAGAACGGGCTGCGCAACATGACAACTGGTCTTCAAAGGCCATCAAAATTTTGCCGCTAACCAAGACCAGTGGGCGTGAAAGGAAGTTCGGAGTGCTGTCATTCGCTACGAAAACCGCTGCCGCTACTCCTCTGTTTTGGTCGTGTTCAGGGGTTTTTATCCCCAGTAAAAAGTCCGTCCGAAAGCCCAGTGTTAACCAAGTAATCCTCGCTTGGGCAATCGTAGCAGGGGCCACGCAGCAAGACAAGTGGCCTTCAAACGTCAGCAAAATCTGTGATTTCCGCTGTTCGAGGAAAGCAGCACCTCCTGGTGAGAAAGCGAGGCCAGAGTGGATGCCTTTGCTGCGGAAACCACTGCCGCTCCTATTCAACTATGGGCGATGTCATGGGCTTTTATCCCGAGGTGAAAATCCGTCCGGACGCGCAGTATTCACCAAAAAGTCCTCGCTGCAGCGTTCGCTGCAGAGGTCACATGGCAAGACATGTGGCCTACAAAGGTCAGCAAAATCTGTGATAGCCGCTATGCGAAGAAGCGAGGACCTGTGGGCGTGAAAGGAAGTTCAGAGCGCTGACATTCGCTACCGAAACCGCTAGCGCTACTCCTTAGCTCTGGTCGTTGTCACGGTGAAGATCCGTCCAGATCCGCTGTATTAACCAAGGAATCCTCGCTGCGGCGATCGCAGCAGTGGCCACGCAGCAAGACACGTGGCATTCGAGTGTCAGCAAAATTTTTTGATTGACGTTTTTAGAGGAAATGAGTATCTGTGGGTGTGAAAAGAAGTTTGGAAGGACCTGTGGTCTGCTACCGACACCACTGCCGCACTATTCCGCTTCGGTCGTTGTCACGGTGACGATCCGTCCGGATGTGCAGTATTAACCAAGTAATCATTGCTGCCGCAATCATAGCAGCTACGCAACAAGGCGCGTGGCTTTGAAGGGTAAACAAAGTCTGTTATTGCCGCTACTCGAGGAAACGAGCACCTGTAGGCGTTAAAC
The DNA here is from genome assembly GCF_052857255.1 of Amblyomma americanum. Taxonomy (NCBI): domain Eukaryota; kingdom Metazoa; phylum Arthropoda; class Arachnida; order Ixodida; family Ixodidae; genus Amblyomma; species Amblyomma americanum. Next base: position 149,040,351 of record NC_135502.1, on the reverse strand, counting down.
GAAGTTAAGAGTGCTCTCTTTCGCTACCGAAACCACTGCCTCTACTGTTCAAATGTAGTCGTTGTCAGGCGATTTTATCCCGAGGTGGAGGTGCATCCGGATGCGCAGTGCTAAACAAGTAATCATCGCTGCGGCGATCGTAGTAGAGGCCACACAGCAAGATACGTGGCCTTCAAGGGTCAGCAAAATCTGTGATTGCAGCTATCCGAAGAAACCAGGACCTGTGGGCATGAAAGGAAGTTCAGAGTGCTGTCCTTCGCTACCGAAACCACTCACCCTAATGTTCAACGGTAGTCGTCTGGCGCTTTTATCCCGAGGTGGAGGTGCGTCCGGATGCGCACTGCTAACGAAGTAATCCTCGCTGCGGCGATCTTAGTAGGGTCCACAGAGCAAGACACGTGGCCTTCAAGGGTAACCAGTCTGATTGCCGCTATCCAAAGAAATGAGGACCAGTGGGCGTGAAAGTAATTCCAGAGTGCTGTCATTTGCTACCGAATCCGCTGCGGCTAATCCTCAGCTGTGTTCGTGTTCAGTGGTCTTGACTCCGAGCTCAAAAACACAGTAATCCTCGCTTGGCTGATCACAAGGCCACGCAGGAAGACAAGTGGCCTTCGAGGATCAGCACAATCTGTGATTTCCGCTGTTCAAGGAAACGAGCACCTGTTGGTGAGAAAGGGAGGTCAGAGTGGATGCCTTTGCTACCGAAACAACTGCCGCTACTATTCAACTAATGACGTTGTCAAGGGCTTTTTTCCCGAGAAGAAAATCTGACCTGATGCGCAGAATGAACCAGGAATTCTTAGCTGCGGCGACCGCAGCTGGGTCACGCGGCAAGAGACGTGGCCTTCAAGGGTGAGCAAAATCTGTGATTGCCGCTATCCGATGAAACGAGGACTTTGGGCATGAAAGGAAGTTCAGAGGGCTGTCCTCCGCTACCTAAACCACTGCCGCTACTATTCAACTGTAGTCGTAATTCGCTTTTAACCTGAGGTGGAGGTGTGTCCAGATGCGCAGTGCTTAAGAAGTAATCCTCGCTGCGGCGATCGTATTAAGGGCCATGCAGCAAGACACCTGGCCTTCAAGGGTCAGTAAAATTAGTGATTGCCGCTATCCGAAGAAACGAGGACCTGTGCGCATGAAAGAAAGTTCAGAGTGTGTCTTCGCTACCGGAACCACTGCCCCTACTTTTCAACTGTAGTCGTTGTCAGGCGCGTTTATCCCGAGGTGGAGGTGCGTCCAGATGCGCAGTGCTAAAGAAGTAATCTCGCTGCGGCGATCGTAGTAGGGCCCGCGCAGCAAGACACGTGGCCTTCAAGGGTCTGTAAAATCTGTGATTGCTGCTATCCGAAGAAACGAGGACCGGTGGGCATTAAAGAAAGTTCAGAGAGCTGTCCTTCACTACCGAAACCACTGCCCCTACTGTTCAACTGTAGTCGTTGTCAGGCGCCTTTATCCCGAGGTAGAGGTGCGTCCGGATGCACACTGCTAAAGAAGTAATCCTCGCTTCGGCTATCGTAGTACGGGCCACGTAGCAAGACAAGTGGCTTTCAAGGGTAACCAGTCTGGTTGCCGCTATCCAAAGAAATGAGGACCAGTGAGCGGGAAAGGAAGTCCAGAGTGCTGTCATTTGCTACCGAATCCGCTGTGGCTGCTCCTCAGCTGCGGTCGTGTTCAGGTGCTTTTATTTCGAGTTGAAAGTCCGTCTAGAAGCCCATTGTTAACACACTAGTCCTCGCTTGGCCAATCACAGGGCCACGCCCCAAGACAAGTGCCCCTCAAGGGTCAGAACAATCTGTGATTTTCGCAGTTCGAGGAAACGAGCACCTTTTGGTGAGAAAGGGAGGTCAGAGTGGATGCCTTTGCTACCGAAACCACTGCCGCTACTAATCAACTATGGGCGTTGTTACAAGCTTTCTTCCCGAGAAGAAAATCCGTATGATGCGAACTATTAACCAAGAATTCGCTGCGGCAATCGCAGCAGGGGTCACGCGGGAATACACGGGGCATTGAAGGGACTGCAATATCTGTGATTGCTGACACCGAAGAAAAGAGGACTTGTGGGCGTGAAAGGAAGTTCTGAGCGCTTTCCTTCGATATAGAATCCACAGCCGTTACTCCTCATCTGTGGTCGTTATAACGGGCTTTTATCCAGAGGTGAAGGACCGTTTTGAAGCCCCGTGTTTACCAAGTAATCCTCGCTTCGGCGATCGTAGCAGGGGCCACGTAGCAAGAGAAGTTTTCTTCAAGGGTCAGCAAACGCTGTTATTGCCGCTAATTGATGAAACAAGGACATGTGGGGATGAAATTAAGTTGAGAGTGCTCTCCTTTCCTACCAAACCCACTGCCGCTACTGTTAGGCTGTGGACGTTGTCCCGGTGAAGATCCCTCTAGATGCGCAATAGTAACCAAGAAATCCTTGCTGCTGCGAACGTAGCATGACCCACGCAACAAGACACGTGGCCTTCATAATAAGCCTCACTACACTCACTGCAGCGCAAATGCCTCTCTTATGTCTCTCCAATTAACACGGGCATTTGCCAGCTTCATCCACCCTTTGCCTGCAAACTTCTTAATCTGTTCCGCCCAACTAACCTACTGCCGCCCCCTGCTACGCTTACTTTGTCTTCGAATCCACTCCGTCACCCTTAAGGACCAGCGGTCATCTTGCCTTCGCATTAAATGCCCTGCCCAATCCCATTTCTTCTTTATTTCGACTAAAATGACATTCACCCACTCTGCCCACTTCCGGTCTCTTAACGTTACACCTACCATTTTTCTTTCCATGGCGCGCTGCGTTGTCCTAAAGATGAACTCTTTTCGTTAGCCTCCACGTTTCTGCCCTGAAGGTGAGTACCGGTTAAGATACAGCTGCTGTACTCTTTTCATTTGAGTGAAATTGGTAACCTGCCATTCATTATCTGGGAGAACCTGCCATATGCTCTCCACCCCATTCTTTTCCTTCTAGTTAATTCCCTTTCATGATCGGGGCCAGGTGTCACTACCTGCCTGAAGTAGACGTATTCTTTTACCACTTCCAGGCCCTCGCTGCGAATTGTGAACTCCTGTTCCTCTGCTAGACGGATGAACATTGCTTTGGTTTTCTGCATGTTAATATTTGACCCACCTCTCTGCTCGCGCTGTCTAACTCTTTGATCATGATTTCTGGTTCACCTCCTGAGTGACTCAGCTAGGCAATGTCATCAGCGAATCGGAGATTATTTAGGTATTCTCCATTTACTCTAATTCCCAACTGTTCCCAATTCCGGCGTCGAAATACCTCCTGTGAACAGGCGATGAATAGCATTATCGAGATCGTGCCTCCTTGCCTGACGCCCTTCCTTGTTGGAATTTTATTGCTGACTTTATGGAGGGCTGCGGTAGCTGTGCAGTTGCTATATGTCGTCCAGTATTTTGACATAAGGCTCTTCTACACCATGATTACGCACTGCCTGTATGACTGCTGAAGTTTCCACTGAGTCGAATGCTTTCTCGTAATCACTGAAGGCTCTATTTAGAGGCTGGTTATATTATGCGCATTTATCTATCATCTTGTTGATAGTGTGGATATGATCTATTGTGGAATATCCTTTACGAAAGCCTGTCTGATAATTTCGTTGATTGAAGTCTAAGGTTTCCCTTACTCTGTTATCGATTACCTTAGTAAATACCTTGTAGGCAAAAGATAGTAAGCTGATCTGTCTGCCATTTTTCATGTCCTTGGCATCTCCCTTCTTATGAATAAAGGTAATGTTTGCATTCTCCCAAGCTTTTAGTACGGTTGAGGTCCTAACGCATTGCGTATACATGATGGCTAGTTTTTCTAGCATGGTCTCTCCTCCATCCTTCAACAGATCTACTGTTACCTGATACTCCCCAGCTGCTTTTCCCCTTTCATTGCTCCTAATGCTTTCTTTACTTCCTCTTTCGTTACTTGCGGATGATGCATTGCTCTGCGCTACTGCCTCCATCATTAACGCTATGTTTACATTGGCTACTGTACAGATTTGTGTAGAACTCTTCGGCTACATTAACTATCTTATCCCTATTGCTTATCACATATCCCTCCTTGTGTCTCAACGCATACATCTGGTTTTTTTTTATGCCTAGTTCCCTCTTCGCCGCTTTTAGGCTACCTCCAATCTTTAGAGCATGCCTGATTCTCTCCACATTAAACTTCCTTATATCGGCTAACTTCCGCTTATTTATTAACTTCGATAGCTTTGTCAGTTCTGTTCTGTCAGTAAGGTTAGACGCTTTCATGATTTTACATTCCTTAATCAGATATTCTCTCACCTGAGATAGCTTTCCGGTATCCTGTCGAAATTTTCTAACGCCTACTTTATTACACACTCCGTAATGATAGCTGTCAGATTATCGTTCATTGTCTGAAGATCAAGATAATCTTCCTCATTTAAAGCCGATTATCTGTTTTGCAGCGATATCCTGAATTCCTGTACTTTTTCTCTTACTGCTAACTCGGTAATGGACTACCTCTTCACTACCTTCTTCCGTTCTCTCTTCAAGTACAAGCTATTTCGAGAACTTACCATTCTGTGGTCGCTACAACTAACCTTTCTGAGGAACTCCACATCCTGTACGATACCAGCGTGAGCGAATTGTATCAAGTCAATATCATTTTAGTCCCATCATTGGGGCTCTTCTAGATCCACTTCCTGTTCTTTCGTTTGCGGAAGAAGGTATTCATGATACGTAAATTATTTGTATCTTCGTATTCTACAAATCACTTTCCCCTGCTATTTGTAGAACCTATCCCATAGTCGCCTACCGCGTGGTCTCCAGCGAGCTTCTTGCGCATCTTCGCATTGAAGTCGCCCGCCAATAGAGTGTAGTGTGATTTTACTTTATTTATTGCCGATTCCACGTCTTCAAAAACTTTCAATGGTCTGCTCATCATGGCTGGATTTAGGCACGTAGGCCTGCACTACCTTCGGCATGTACCTCTTGTTAAGCCTAATTACGATGGCTGCCACCCTTTCGTTAATACTATGGAACTCTTCTACATTGCGAGCTATATCTTGATTAACAAAGAATCCCGCACCTAATTCTGGTCTATCCGCGATAGCGCAGTAGGTGCCCGTCCTTTAGTACTGTATACGCCACACCTGTTCTCCTAACTTCACTGAGCGCAATGACATCCCATTTAATTCCCGCTAGTTCCTCAAATCGCACTGCTAGGCTAGCGTCACTACACAACGTTCTTGCGTCAAAATTAGCCAAGTCCAGATTGCAATGGCGGCCTGTCCAGAGCCAGAAATTCTAAGCACCCTCCCCGGCATCACAGGTCTGACCGCCGCCGTGGTCAGTTGCCCCAACGCCGCTGCGGACTGTGGAACGAGGGTTCATTTTTTGTTTATGGAAGGCCTTCACGTGTCCTTCAAGGGTCAGTAAAATCTGTGATTGCCTCTATTCGAGGTATTGAGGACCTGTGGGTGTGAAAGGAAGTTCAGAGTGCTGTCCTTTGCTACCGATACCACTGCCGCTACTGTTCAGCTCTGGTCGTTGTCACGGTGGAGGTCTGTCAAGATGCGCAGTATTAACCAAGAAATCATCGCTTTGGCGATCGTAGCAGGCGCCACGCAGCAAGACACGTGGCCTATTCAAGGGTCAACAAAATCTGTTATTGCCGCCATTCGAGGAAACTAGGACCTGTGGGCATGAAAGGAAGTTCAGAGTGGTGTCGTTCGCTACCCAAACCACTGCCGATACTGTTCAACTGTGGTAGTTGTCAGGGGCGTTTACCCCGAGGTGGAATTCCGTGCGGTTGCACACTGCTAACCAAGTAACCCTCGCGGCGGTGATCGTAGAAGGGGCCACGCAGCAAGACATGTGGCCGTCAAGGGTCATAAAAATCTGTGAGTGCCGCTATCTGAAGAAACGAGGAACTTTGGGAGTGAAAGGAGGTTCAGAGCGCTGTCCTTTGATCTCGAAACCACTGCCGCTACTTTGCTGCTATGGTCGTTGTGACGGACTGTTATCCCGAGGTGAAGGTCCGTCCAGATGCGTTGTGACAACCAAGTAGCCCTCGCGTAAGCATTCTTAGTAAGGCCACGCTACAAGACACGTGACCTTCGGGGCTATACAAAATTTGTAATCGCCGCTATACGAAGAAATGGTGACATAAGTGCATGAAAGGAGGTTCAGAGTGCTGTTCTTGGCTAACGAAACCACTCCCCTAGTGTTCAACTGTGGTCGTTGTCAGGGGCTTTTGTCAAGAGTTGGAGGTGCGTCTGAATGCGCAGTGTTCCCAAAGTAATCCTAACTGGGGCGATCGTAGTAGGGGCCACACAGCAAGACAACTACTCTTCAAGGGTCACCAAAGTCTGATTACCGCTCACTGAATAAACTTCAATTCGCACCCGCAAGACCTCCTTTCTTCGAATAGCGCCAATCACAGATTTTGCAGAATATTGAAGACCATGCGCCTTGCTGCGTGGCCCCTACTACGATCGCCGCAGCGAGGATTACTTGGTTAACACTGCAAATCCGGGCGCACCTTCACCATGGGATACAAGCCTTTGATAACGAACACAGCTCAACAGAAGCGGCAGTGGCTTCCGTAGCGAGGGATCGCACTCTGAACTTCCCTTCACGCCCACACGTCCTCATTTCTTCGGATGGCGGCAATCACAGATTTTGCTGGCCTTTGAAGGCCACGTGTCTTGCTGCGGGGCACCTACTACAAACGCTGCAGTAAGGATTACTTGGTTAAGACTGCGCTTCCAGACAGACCTTCACCTCAAGATAAAAGGCCGTGATAACGACCACAGCTGAAAAGTAGTGGCAGAGGCTTCGGTAGCGTAGGACAGTACTCAAACTTCCTTTCACGGCCACAGGTCCTCGTTTCTTCGGGTAGCGGTTGTTACAGATTTTGCTAACGATGGAAGGTCAAGTGTCTTGCTTCGCGGCGCCTACTACGACTGTTGCTCAAGGATTACTTCGTTAACAGTGCGCATCCCTACGGACGTTCATCTAGAGAGAAAAGCCCGTTACAACGATCACAGCTCAACAGTAGTGGCAGCGGTTTCTGTAGCGAAGGACAGCACTCTGAACTTCCTTTTTTGACCTTTGCAGACGACGTGGAGTTCTGCGTGGCCCCTGCTGCGATCGCGGAAGCGAGGATTACATTATTTACACTGCGCATTCGGACGGACCTTCACCTCGAGATAAAAGACCGCAACAACGACCGCAGCTCAACAGTAGCGGCAGCGGTTTCTGTAGCGAAGGACCGCACTCTGAACTTCCTTTGTTGACCCTTGAAGACCACGTGTAGTTCTGCGTGTCCCCTGCTGCGATCGCCGAAGCGAGGATTACTTGCTTAACACTGCCCATCCAGACGGACCATCACCTCGGGATAAAAGCCCGTGAAGACGAACACTGTTTACCTTTAGCGGCACCGGTTTCGGCAGGCAAGGACAGCACTCTCGACATCATTTCACGCCCACAGATCCTCGTTTCGTCGAATAGCGGAACAGTATTAGTGACCTTTGAAAGCAGCATATATTGCTGAGTGGCACCTGATACTAACACAGCAACGGGAATTGGTTGCTTAACACTGCGGAACAGAACGCACCTTCACCTCCAGATAAATGCCAGTGACAGCGACCACAGCTCAACAATAGCGGCAGCAGTTTCGTTAGTGAAAGACAGCACTGTGAACATCCATTCGTGCCCACAAGTCCTCGTGTCGTCGAATAGTGGCAATCACAGATTTTTCTGACCCTTTAAGGTGACGTGTCTTCCTGCGTGGCCCCTGCTACGATCGCTGAAGCGAAGACAGCTTAGTTAACACTGTGCATCGGGCGGACCTCCACCTAAGGATAAAAGGCCGTGACAACGACCACAGCTGAACAGTAGCAGCGTTTTCGGTAGTGAGGGACCGCTCCGTGAACTTCTTTTCATGCCCAAAGGTCTGTGTTTCTTCGGATAGCGGCAATAACAGATTTTGCTGACCCTTGAAGGCCGAGTGTCTTGCTGCGTGCCCCTACTACGATCGCCCCAGCGACGGGTAGTTGGTTTCCACTGCTCCTCCGGACGGACTTTCACCTCTTCTTAAATTCCTGCGACAATGGCTACAGCACAACAAAAGCGGCAGCGGTTTCGGTAGCAAAAGACAGCACTCAGAACTTCATTTCACGCCCACAGGTCCTTTTTCTGCGGGTAGCGGCAATCATAGATTTTCCGCACCCCCGATGGCCGCGTGTCTTGTTGTGTGGCCCCTGCTAATATCGTTGCAGTGAAAGGTACTTGGTTACCACTGCGCATCCGGACGGACCTTCACCCCGAGGTGAATGCCCCTGAAAATGACCGCAGCTGCACAGTAGCGGCAGCGAATTCGACAGCGAAGGACCGCACACTGAAGTTTCTTTTATGGCCACTGGTCCTTGTTTCTTCGAATAGCAGCAATCACAGATTTTGATGACCCTTGAAGACCTCGTGTCCTGCTGTGTGGCTCCTGCTACGATCGCCGCACCGAAGATTACGTGGTTAACACTGCGCATCTGGACGGACCTTTACCTGAGGACAAAAAATTTTCTGCGGCAATCATAGCAGGGGATACTCAGCAAGAAACGTGGCCTTCAAAGCTCAGCCAAATGTGTGATTGCCGCTATACCACGAAACGAGGACCTGTGCTCGTGGAAGGAAGTTCAGAGCCCTGCCCATCGCTACTGAAACAGCTGCCACTACTTTTCAGCTGTGATTGTTGTCACGGGTTTAACCTCTATGTCCGTTAGCATGCGCAGTGACATCGGAGTAACCCACTCTGCGGTGATCGCACCAGCGGCCACGCAGCAAAAGACGTGGCCGTCAAGTGTACGCAGATATCTGCGGTATCCGCTATGCGAAGTAACGAGGACCTGTGAGCGTTGATGGAAGTTCAGAGTGCTGTCTTTGGTAGCGTTACTGTTCAGCTGTGGTCGTGTGCACGAAAATTTATAGCCAGCAGTTTGGATACTATTTCACTATAACTGTGCAAGAGCATATTTGGAATCCCGTCAGGACCAGGAGACACTTTTGTTTAAATTAAATAACATTCAAAGCAGGCCAGCAGATGATACAGTGATTATTCATGGTGAAAATGATATAGCAGGTTGACGTAGTGTGGAGTATGATTTCGAAAATACACTGTAAAAATATATATTCAAATGTTCGGCAATGGTTTCTGTATTGAAGACAAGAACGCTATTGTGCAGAACTTGGTCGACAGGTTTGTTTTTCTTGGACAAATGTTTCCAGAACCTCTCGGATAATTTCTAAAAAAGCTCGGCAGCGTATGCTCAAAGCAATGGTGTTTAGAAGGGCTCACTGCCTGACGCAGTGCAAGTTGTGCAACTGATATAGCGTTTCGGCAGACACGTGCTCGTTTTAATCGCTTTAGTTTTCGCTTTAAATGCAAGACCTCACGCGTGATCCAGGAAATTCTTTGGTTGTCATTATTCTGTTAGGAACGAAATTTTTTAGACAGCAGGTGTAGATTTCCTTAAATTTATTACAGAGTAGGGGCACATCATTTCCATTAAAATCGCTTAGGCATAGGTCTAGGTAATCAAGCACGCTTTCGTCCCTGGCACGCGCAAAATCTTTTACACAGACAGACGTTGCAAGTGCAGAGGTGTTGGGTTTTTTAATGCTGCCTGAAAAATACACGACTTTGAGATCGGAGACGCCGTTTTCCATCGAGACGCAGAAATTTTCAATCGATCGATTGATAAACACCAGGTCAAGTATAGAACAAGTGCCATGTACACACGTCTGATTTCTATCCACCTGTTGAGGATTATTTTACTACATAATATCAAAAATGTGATGCGTGCCAGGGTCACAACCAGAAAGAGGACACTACCAATCTATCCCAGGCAGGTTGAAATCACTATTAAGAATCATTTTATCATGAATGAACTTACCTATGTCATCAGTCAAGTTTGAAAAAAAGATATGTGGCGAATGAGGTGGTCGGTAAACCGCAAAAACAGTAAAGACGGGCCCCAGCAACACAGTTTTAAAGAGAGGCTATCATTATTATTAAGACAAGTTAGAACAAAAGCTCTGATACCCTCCCTCACCAAGACAGCAACACCACTACCTCTTGATTGCCTGTCGCAGCAGAACACATTATACGACGGGGAGAAACGTCTTCATCCTCTATTTCTTCTTTGAGCCACGTTTCGGTTATCTCTACAATATGCGGTTTATAATCTAAAAATAAAGCTTCAAGTTGATCACTTTTATTTAATATGCTATGGGAATTAAGGTTTAGTAGTCTCAACTCTCTATTGTTGGAAGGCTGACGTCAGTCACTGTCTAAACTGGACTGGCGTCTGGACTGACGACTGGGCAGTTCAACCCTTACACATGTGGCGTCGTCCCAAACGTAAATTGCACTTTCCACTTTCAATTTATCGTTTATCAGGGTTACTTTCCTCCCTTCCTTTTTTCCTGTTTAGCGCTCGCCCATAGAAGCTTTCTCTTGCGGACAGCCTCGCGCGAGTAGTCATTTTGAACAGATAGGTATGTTTCTTTAAGCTTGTGAGCACTTTTCATAATTTCCTCTTTATCATTGTGGTCATCGAAGAATATTATCACTGGTCTTTGCTTTCCAGGTCCGCCCATCTGATGAATTCTCTGAATCGTCTGGCAGGTGAAGCCAAGCTTTGAAATAATTGTACCGACATTTTTTATTTAACTTCTGACAGAAATTCATCGGGCTTTTAGCTACCCCAAAAACCATCAAGTTCGAACCCCTACTTCGTTCCTCCAAATAGGTGAATTTTGCCTGAAGTTTGCTTAGCGTTTCTTTAATGCCCTCAATTTTCGCTACGCGGTTTTTGAAGTCAGCAATTCAGCAATTTTGCCACAGTATTTTTTCAATATTAGTCTGTTGTACACAAAGAGCTACAACTTCTTGAGTAAGTTTGTTCTGGCCCGCTAGTAATTGCTTTAGTAGCTCTTTTGTTTCCACCAGGACCGGGATGTGACTAAACATCCCCGGAAATCATGAGCTTACACACGCTAAAAACTTCGTAATCAATACAAACGTATTGCCGTGGGCACGGCAGAACCAAGAGGCCGAAGGAATCACTCTTAATTGTGCTGTAATAATCACTGACCTGCGTGAGGCAGAAGAAGCGCATGTTAGGCCACATGCCTATGCTTGGTCCGCCGTGCCCACTGAACTCGAAGGCTTGCAGAGGCTATTTTATAGGGATGTTTGATGACGTAACGTCGCTGGTAGACGGCGCTAAACTGATCATGTCACGATGCAGGGGATAGGAACAACGGGGCGCCGCTGATACAGATGAAGCTGCTGAGAATGTGTCGATCCTTGATCCATCTTGCAGTGATGTCGTTCCGGCGAGGCTAACCAAAACAACCTGCGTGAGGAAGAAGCTCATGTTAGGCCACATGCCTAAGCTTGGTCCGCCATGCACCCAAGTCCGCCGTGCAAACAGGTAATCCAAGCTACGACGATTGCAGCCGGGGCCACGCCGCAAGACACGTGGCCTTCAAGGCTCATAAAAATCTGCGATTTCCGCTGTCTCTAGAAACGAGGACCTGTTGGCGTGAAAGGAGGTCCAAAGCGCAGGCCTTCGCAATCGAAACCGCAACCGCTATCGTTCAGCTGTGGTCCTTGTCACGGGCATTTATGCCGAGGTGAATTTGCGTCCGGATGCGCGGGGTCACCCAAGAAATCGCTGCTGCGATTGTACCAGGGGCCACACAGGAACAAGCGTGGCGTGGCTCTTCCTCCGCTAATCTTTTTGTGAGGAAGAAATAAATTATTGATTGATTGATTTTATCCCGAGGTGAAGCTCCGTCCGGATGCGCAGTGTTAACAAAGTAATCACCACTGTGGTGATTGTTGCACGGGCCACGCAGCAAGACACGTGGCCTTCAAAGCTCAGCAAATTCTGTCAGTGTCGCTATTCGAAGAAACGAGACGCTGTGGGCGTGAAAAGAAGTTCAATTCTTTCCATCGCTACCGAATCCGCTTCCACTACTGTTCAGCTGTGGCCCTTATCACGGGCTTTTATTCCAATGTGTAGGTCCGTCCAGATACGCAGTGTTAACGAAGCAATCGCCGCTGCGGCGATCATATCAGTGACTACGCTGCAAGACACGCGGCCTTCAAGGGTCAGCAAAATCTTTGGCGCTATCCGAACACACGACGATATGTTGTCGTGAAAGTTCAGAGCCCTGTCCTTTACAGCACAGGTCATCGGCGCAATATTGCAACAGGTTGGTCCCATCCTGGTCCTTTGTAGGGCCAGCTTTGCCAATGCAGTTCCAATGCTGGGCACATTACTTGTGCTGCTTGGGCACTGTTCAGCTGTGGTCGTTGTCACGCGCTTTTATCCTGGGGTGAAGGTTCGTCCAGATGCGCAGTGCTAACCAAGTAATCCTCGCCGCAGTAATCATAGCAGCTAAGCAGCGAGACACATGGCCTTCAAGGGTCAGAAAAAAGTGTGGTTGCCGCTATCCGAAGAAACTACGACTTGTGTGCGTGAAAAACGTTCAGGGTTCTGTCCTTGGCTACCGAAAACACTGCCGCTACTCTTCAGGTATGGTCGTTGTCACGGGCTGTTATTCCGGAGTGAAGGTCCATCCGGAGGCGCAGTGTGAACGAAGTAATCTTCGCTTCCCCAATCGCAGCAGCTACGCAGGAAGACACGTGGCCTTCAAAGGTCGGCAATATGTTTAATTGATGCTATTCCTTGAAACGAGCACCTGTGGACATCAAAGGAAGTTCAGAGTGCAGCCCTTCGCTTCTTAAACCACTGTCGCTACTCTTCAGCGGTGGTCGTTGTCACGGGCTTTTATTCCGAGGTGAAGGTCCGTCATGATGCGCAGTGTGAACCAAGTAATCTTCGCTGCCACAATCATAGCAGCTACCCATCGAGACACGTGACTTTCAAAGGTCAGCAAGATAGGTAATTGCCGCTATTCCTTGAAACGAGGACCTTTCAGCATTAAAGGAAGTTCGGAGTGCAGCCCTTCCCTACCGAAACCATTGCCGCTACGGTCCAGCTGCTGTCATTTTCACGGGCTTTTATTCCGGGGTGAACCTCCGTCCGGATGCGCAGTGTGAACCTAGTAATCGTCGCTGCTACAATTATAGCAGCTACGCAGCAATACACGTGGCCTTTAAGGGTCAGCAAGTTGTGTGATTGCCGCTATCCGAAGAAACTACGACTTGTGTGCGTGAAAAAATGTTCATTGTCCTGTCCTTTGCTACCGAAACCACTCCCGCTACTCTTCAGCTGTAGTCCTTGTCACGGGCTTTTATCCCGAGCTGAAGGTCCGTTCTGGTGCGGAGTGTTTACCAAGTAGTCCTCCCTGCAGCGATCGTAGCGCGGGCCACGGAGCAAGACATGTGGCCTTCAATTGTGAGCAAAATCTGCGATTGCCGCTATCCGAAGACTCGACGACTTGTGATCGTGAAAGTTGAGTCCTGTCCTTCGCTTCCGAAACCTCTGTCGCTACTATTCAGCTGTGGTCGTTGTGACGCGCCTTTATCTCGAGGGGAAGGTCGTTCCGGACGCGCAGTGGTAACCAAGTAATCTTCACTGCGGCGATCATAGCAGCAGCTACGAAGCAAGACATGCGGTTTTCAAGGGTGAGAAAAATGTGTGATTGCCGATATCCGAAGAAACTACGATTTGTGTACGTGAAAAAACTTCAGGGTCCTGTCCTTGGCTACCGAAACCACTGCCGCTACTCTTCAGCTCTGGTCGTTGTCACGGGCTTTTATTCCGAGTCGAAGGTCCGTGCGCATGCGAAGTGTGAACCTAGTAATCCTCGCAGCCAAAATCATTGCAGCTACGTAAGATGATACGTGCCCTTCAAGGGTCGACAATATTTGTAATTGCAGCTATTCCATGAAACAAGGACCTGTGGGCATCAAAGGAAGTTCAGAGTGCAGCTCTTCGCTCCGAAAACCACTGCCGCTACTCTTCAGCTGTGGTCGTTTTCACGGGCTTTTATTCCGAGTCGAAGGTCCGTGCGCATGCGAAGTTTGAACCTAGTAATCCTCGCAGCCAAAATCATAGCAGCTACGTAAGAAGATACGTGCCCTTCAAGGGTCGACAATATTTGTAATTGCAGCTATTCCATGAAACAAGGACCTGTGGGCATCAAAGGAAGTTCAGAGTGCAGCCCTTCGCTACGAAAACCACTGCCGCTACTCTTCAGCTGTGGTCGTTTTCACGGGCTTTTATTAGGAGGTGAACGTCCGTTCCGATGCGCAGTGTGAACCAAGTATTCCTCGCTACCACAATCATAGCAGCTACGTAGCCCTTCAAGGGTGAGCAAAATATGATTGCCGCTATTCCAAGAAACGAGGACCTGCGGGCGTCAAAGGAAGTTCAGAGTGCAGCCCTTCGCTACCGAAACAACTGCCGCCACTCATCAGCTGTGGTCGCTTTCACGTGCTTTTATTAAGAGGTGAGCGTCCGTCCCTATGCGCAGTGTGAACCAAGTAATCCTCGCTGCATCAATCATAGCAGCTACGCAGCCCTTCAAGGGTGAGCAAAATATGTGATTGCCGCTATTCTACGAAGCGAGGACCCGCGGGCATCAAAAGAAGTTCAGAGTGCAGGCCTTCTCTACCGAAACCAATGTCGCCACACTTCAGCTGTGGTCGTTGTCACGGGCTTTTATCCCGAGGTGAAGGTCCGTCTTCATGTGCAGTATTAACTAAGTAATCATGATTTGCAGTGTTAACCACGGATGCGCAGTGTTGTCTAAGTATTTCGGTATGTGCATTTATTGCGCGCTGATCTTATAAGAACACAACAGAAAACAAAATAAATTAGCAGTTGGTAAAGCTGCCCGCGGTCCATGGCGCAATATAACTGCACTTACCAATTACAACAGTGATCAAAATCAACTTTTAATGTGGCTGTATCAATGAAGCTGGAAAGATCAAAATCCTTGAGCCTACAATTTTGACTCATGATTGGCAACTCTTTTAGGTAAACAGAAAAGTTTTACGAGCGGTCTCGATTTTTCACGGAGGAATTCTCTTCGGTGGTGCTGAATGTGGGTGGTGCTTTACTGCAGATTTGATAGTATCCGACAAAAGTTCACCTCTGCGTACGTTGGTCACATGTGCGGTAAAAAACAGGCAGTGTAGCTGTTGTTTCAAGCGGCATAATACAGTCCAAATTAGCGCTAGAAATGTGTTTTTGACTAGCGGGGGAAAACGCTTTGGTCGATTGAGCAGACGACAGTTGCCAAGAAGCGTTTGCGGTTGTTCATCCATTTTGCGCATTATGTCCGATAACTGAAGATACAATACTGTGGATTTCCTGCCATTCATATTGCCATTTAGCTGTCACGTTGTGGCCAGAAAGCCGTGGACTGAAGCGCCTCTGCTTTCGGCAAACGTCCGCCTTAAAATATTACCAATAAACTTCATATCAGCTGAGTGTTTAAGCGCTGCACTGGTTTCATACAGCTGTAATACGCTACGCTGGTCGAATGAACAAAACTTCGAACAGGAATGCAATGACGACACGGTGTCGTGGTGTCAACAGTGTACATCGCTGAGGAACAGACGGGCCACTGGGCTCAAGCACGTTATCAGCCGGCATAATTCACTTAACCAATGCTTTTTGAACTCTTTACGTGCTTGCAGAAACAATGTGTTTGGCGTTCGGAATGATCGCACATCGTAGAATAACAGAATATGCTCATTTCTGACGCGTATCTTACGCTTCTGACCAACGCTGGAACGACGGAATAACTGGGATTTAATCTTATGACACGAGTTTCTTGTTAGCCAATGGGACAATGCCCCGGCTGCTTCTGAAACCATATCTGATGTGCAGAAATTGGCTCACATAGAAAAAAAATTCATCCAGAAATAATTTTTTTAAATAGAAAAAGATAATCGTGCTATGTAGGACGTTTACTAAACGCAAATAACTACTGTTGAACAAAGCGTTTTGGCTATCTGAGCTTCCTGCTCCTCAAAGTAATTGTTTCCCTTTGCTGTCAAACTTCCGAAGTTAATAATAATTGTTTGTTCGGTTCACTCGCCACCTAACGGCTGTCCAGGCTCTTAAAGGAGCTACAAAACACTGCTTGAACGGATTCCGGTTGCACTTCAAATGGATTATTTATGTCACACAGATGCTGACTCAAAAAGAATTACGAGTATCGATGCATAGGAACGGGAGTTGTTCAATGAAGAAATTTCAAAATACACGCAAACAAAGTGCTGCCCTCATTTCGATTTTCGCGCAGCTTCCCATTCCCATTCCTCTCTCTCTATGAGGACATTTATTGCGAGCAAACAAAACAGCCTATCTGAGCACGTGGCGGAAGTTTGCACTCTATGGTTGCCTGTTCTCTGTTACTCGTTCATGCCAAGGCTTGTAGCGCCGTTTGCTTGGTTACAACAACCATGTGAACGCCCAGCTGACCCAGCTATGCTTCGTCATCACGTCGACGGGGCAGAAAGAGAAACTGATCAGTCACGCTTCCTTACTTATGGATCCGAACTAAAGCGCGAGATAACGCGACAGTGACGCGGCCTGCGCAAGATATCAGACACATTTAGCATAGCGCGCACAGGTACTGCTTACCGCCTACCCTTGCCTGTCGCTCCTAGCGCGCTGGTTGGTCTCGGCAAGGAGCGTGCGCTGTTGACGGGAGCGTGGCGCCATCTGGAACCGCCGCCCGGTGATCCTCCACAAGCTGACGATGCGCACTGTCTGCTAAATGTGAAACGAACGCATCCTTCCTTGTGATCGAAACGAACGCTTATAGAGTGCAATGGCTCGATCGGAGCGGTTCCGCAAAGCCTCTCAGACACACAGAGAGTAGCCACTAGTGGTGAGTAATAGGTCGTAGGATGTTTACAGAGAGGCGCAAAGTCATTCGATGAAAAAAGTAGCCAGAGCCTCTGGTGGTGTATTTTTGTTTTACTTGCTTTACAGCGCTTTTATCTAAGGCAGAAAAGTTGATTTTGTTAATGTAATATAAAACACAAAAATTTGACAATACTTCTCTCTAGTTATTAGTACAATTTGCAGTATGTTTCAGTATATTGCAGAATTTGCAGCTCCCATTAAGTGCTGTCATATCCGCTGCGAAAACCGCCACTGTAGGGTGACACCATCAGCGCCACGAATTAGCTTTTGCGAGATAATTAAAATATTAAAAACTTCAGTATACGCGGTACGAACGATGCTAATAGCATCACTATAACTCATTCTATGCAACCAACATGCAAGACAATGCACTGAGAATGTGTTTCGGGACCCCTTTCAGTGTGCGTGAAACGTACAGCATATCTCGTCCTTTGTATGCGCGTTTACCTAATTCTTCACACTTTAGACAACCTACCGACGATGTTGTCAATGAGAGCAACAGTTGGGCTTTTAGGGCTCCACTGTCTGATTATCCCAGCAACATGCTTGTCTTTATCAGCCGCTATTGGCATTCTCGTTGTCTTGAAAAAGTTATCTACGGACTCAGGAACGTTTAGCCATATCTTGTGCGATGTGCATATATACTTACAGTATATTTTGCCAATGACCGCTCAAATTCGGACGAGGACGGCGCGTGCGTGTACGCCGCGTTAACCGCAACCTGACCTCTTTCTTTGCTTGCACCGCAGTGAAGGAACTGACTAGAAGAGCGGCAGAGTCAGCCCGCCCTGAACACACTCCGTGAAAAAAGAAAAAAAAACAGAAACGCAAAGGCCCTCCCCCCCCCCCCCCCTCCGAGAAGCTGGGCTCGAGGGGAGGACGCACCAAGTGGACAATGGGCGAAGCTTACTAGCGTCTATCTCTCAGACTAGGGAGGAAGAATGTAAGAGAAGGAGGAGAAGCTCAACTTCATGCGGCATGTGGTGGCGGCTTTGTGAACTAGCGGCGCATGAACCAGAATCCTGGTCATGTCCGGATGCGCAGCGTTAACGAAGTAATCCTCATTGCAGCGAATGTAGTAATGGCTACGCATTAAGACCCTTGGCCTTCAAAGGTCAGCGAAATCTGTGATTGCCGTTATCCGAAGAAAAGAGGCCCTGTGGGTGTGAAAGGAACCTCAGAGTGCAGTCCTTCGCTACCGAAACCGCTACCCTTTCTGCTCAGCTGTTGTCATTTTCACGGGTATTCATCCCGGTTTGAAAGTCCGTCCGGATGAGCGGTGTTAACCAAGTAATCCTCTCTGCGGCAATCTTAGCAGGAGCCACGCAGCAAGAAACGGGGCCTTTAAAGGTCAGCAAACTCTGCGATTTTCGCTAACTGCAGAAACGATGACCTGTGGGCGTGAATGGAAGTTCAGAGCGCTCTCCTTCTCTACTTAAACCGTTGAAACAACCATTCAACTGGTGCCGTTGTCCCGGGCTTTTATCCCGAGTGGAACGTCAGGCCAGATGGGCAGTGTTAAGCAATTTATTTTCGCTGCGGTGATTGTAGTAGGTGCCACGCAGAAAAATACGTGGCCTTCAAGTGTCACCAATATATGTGATTGCCGCTGTCCGAAGAAACGAGGAACTTATGGCATGAAAGGAAATTCAGATAGCGGTCCTTGGCTGCCAAAACCACTGGAGCTACTGTTCAAAGGTGGTCGCAGTCACGGGCTTTCATCCCGAGATAAAAGTCCGTCTAAATGAGCTCTATTAACCAAGTGTTCCTCGCTGCAGCGATCATAGCGCGGGCTACGCAGCAAGAAACGTGGCCTTCAAAGGTCATCAAAATCTGTGTTTGCCGCCATCCAAAGAAACAAAGACTAGCGGGCGTGAAACGGAAGTTCAGAGTGCTGTCATTCGCTACCGAAACCACTGCCGTTACTCCTCAGCTGTGGCCGTGTTCAGGGGCTTTTATCCCGTATTAAAAGTCCGTCCGGAAGCCCAGTGTTAACCAAGTAATCCTCGCTTGGGCGATCGTAGCACGGGCCAAGCTGCAAGACAAGTGGCCTTCAACGGTCAGCACAATCTGTGATTTCTGCTGTTCGAGGAAACGAGCACCAGTTGTTGTGAAAGGAAGTTTAAAGTGGATATCTTTGCTACCGGATCCACACCGTTACTGTTCAACAATGGCCGTTGTCACAGGCTTTTATCCCGAGGAGAAAATCAGTCCGAATGCGCAGTATTGACCAAGAATTCTTCGCTGAGGCGATCGCAGCAGGGGTCACGCGGCAAGCCACGTGGACTTCAAGGGTCAACAAAATCTGTGATTGCCGCTATCCGATAAAACGAGGTTCTGTGGGCGTGAAACGAAGTTCAGAATGCTGTAATTCGTTACCGAAACCACTGCCGTTACTCCTCAGCTGTGGTCGTGTTCAGGGGATTTTATCCCGAATTGAAAGTCCGTCCGGATGCGCAGCGTTAACGAGGTAATCCTCGCTACGGCGGTCGTAGCATGGACTACGCAACCAGACCCGTGGCCTTGAAAGCTCTGCAAAATCTGTGATTGCCGCCGCCCGAAGAAAAGGGGATCTGTGGTCGCGAAAGATAGTCCAGAAAGCTGTCCTTCGATATCGAATCCACTGCCCCTACTTTTTAGCTGAGGTCGAGGGGTTTTTATCCCGTGGTGAAGATCCGTCTGAAATCCCAGTGTTAACGAAGTAATCCTCGCTTCGGCTATTGTAGCAGGAGCCACGTAGCAAAACACATCTAAGCAGATACCTGCAAAAGAACCTCAGCCATCTCCCTTTATTTGGTCCTTTTCATACTAAGAGTTCAGAAGATGTTATTAGTTTTCTAGAAGGAAATGCTTCCATTGGTTGTTTTTTCTATCCATGTAGAAGATTTGCTATATTCTGTGCCCCACAGAGGGTTGTTTGCAGCTTTAAAAGTTCTTATAGAAGAGAGTGGTGCTGTTGAAAATCAGAACTCCTTAGGAGTTTCAATAGGTAATTTTATCAGGATACTTCAATTTTACCTCAGTGTGACGTTTGTCTCTTACGGCAACAAATTTATCGCCAACAACAATGGATCTGGATTGGATACTGTGTAGCGCCAGTACATAATAACATTTTTCTAACATCTATTGAGCGCGCCCTTAAAATAAGTTTAACGGGGAAGGGGGTTCTAGATGTTTTTAGGTATGTTTACGATTTCCTGGTAGTTTTCAAAAAGCAGAATGGCTTGACGTACACAGATGCTGTGAGCACTTTGTTAAATACCTTTAAAGAATGGGGAGGGGGATTGAGGTTTACGCATCAACTGCCAGTGCGGGGTTCTTTACAGTTTTTGGACATAAGCATCACTGTGGGTGAGTGTCTTGCATGTTGGCAAGATGCACCGCGAGCACAGAAAGAGCAACTACCGTACGCTTCGGCTCAGTCGAAAACTGTGAAGCGCGCCATTGCCAAGCTTTCCCTTAAATCGGCTCTAAAGAAATCGTGCTGTCATACTATGCAAGGGAGCTATGACAAGAAGGTAGACAGGTTACTTTCGGCAGGGTTCCCAGGGACATTCATCACAGCGGTTGCTGAAGCCCTCTTACAGAAGATAAAAACCATCAAGGTGCAGCAGCTATGTGTCAGCAGAGAATGGCCGTCAAACCGGAGGGAGTGCCGTATGTGCACAAGGCAGGCCACTACTTGAAAAAAGTGGCCAACAAACATAGCGTGCCGATTGCTTTCTCGGCCCCCACGCGAGCTGGGTTTCGAGCAAAGACAAGAGTGATTGCCGTGTCAGACATGCAAAGAAGTTCACGAATTGCTTCATCCGGGTGATTTACCAGATACCGATGTCATGCGGGAAGGTCTCTGTGGGCCAAACAGGGCGGTGCATGGGCAGGTGAGCATGCGCGCTCAATAAAAGATTGAAGTGGTGCACATCTTCGTCAGCACTGCGCTGAGTGTTTTGAGGGCCCTCGAGCGGCTGAACATTTGCCGTAGGCTACATATCAGTCCTGCAAAAAGTGCCAACCACGGTTTCATGAGATAAAGATTTTAGCTAAATGAAAAGATACTAGGGCAAGGAAACTACTAGAGACATTTCATATGAGGAAGCGAGGTGTTTATTGTGTTAGCGATACCTCTCTGAATCTATAGAAATCGGAGATTGTATATCATGAACGGTTCTGTTGATAGTGGTGTGTGCTAACTCGTACCTGCACGTGCTCTAGTTTTTTTCCATATATTTGCTGCGCTGCCAGTGGATAAAGTTAGATGAAGTTTAGCGCAGTCCTGTGTGCAAATTTCTTGTGTTCGTCTTGGTTGCGCTACAGTTGTTTGACTACAACATGCACCATCTAGCCCAACAAAACGTTCTTCTAAAAAAGGCGCATGGTCTTCAAGGGCCAGATAAATCTGTGATTGCCGCTATTCGAATAAACGAGGACCTGTGGCAGTGAAAGGAACTTCAGAGTGGTGTCTTTCGATATAAAAACCACTGCCGCTACTGTTCAGCTGTGGTCGTTATCACGGGCTTTTATCCCGAGTTGAAGGTCTGTCCGGAAGGCCAGTGTTAACCGAGTAAGCCTCGCTTCGGTGATCGTAGCAGGGGCACGTAGCAGGAAAAGTGGTCTTCATCATCATCATCATAATCATCATCAGCCTTACTACACCCACTGCAGGGCAAAGGCCTCTCCCATGTCTCTCCAATTAACCCTATCCTTTGCCAGCTGCATCCACCCTTTGCCTGCAAACTTCTTAATCTCATCCGCCCACCTAACCTTCTGCCGCCCCGTGCTCCGCTTACTTTCTCTTGGAATCCACTCCGTTACCCTTAAGGACCAGCGGTTATCTGGCCTTCGCAATACATGCCCTGCCCAAGCCCATTTCTTTCTCTTGATTTCGACTAGGATGTCATTAACCCGTGTTTGTTCCCTCACCCACTCTGCCCGTTTCCGATCTCTTAACGTTACACCTATCATTTTTCTTTCCATGGCTCGCTGCGTTGTCCTTAACTTAAGCTGAACTCTTTTCGTTAGCCTCCACGTTTCTGCCCCGTAGGTGAGTACCGGTAAGATTATGCTATTGTACACATTCCTCTTGAGGGAAATTGGTAAACTGCCACTCATGATCTTGGAGAATTTGCCATATGCGCTGCACCCCATTCTTATCCTTCTAGTTATCTCCCTCTCATGATTCGGATCAGCTGTCACTACCTGCCCTAAGTAGACGTATTCCGTCACAATTTCTAGGCTCTCGCTGCCGATTATGAACTGTTGTTCCCTTGCTAGGCTGTTGAACATTAACTTGGATTTCTGCATGTTAATTTTTAGACCCATCGATCTGCTCTGCCTGTCTAACTCATTAATCATGATTTGCAGTTCACCTCGTGAGTGACTCAGAAAGTCAATGTCATCAGCAAATCGCAGATTATTTAGGTATTCTCCATTTATTATTATTCCCAACTGTTCCCAATTCAGGCCTCGAAATACCTCCTGTAAACATGCGGTGAACAGCATTGGCGAGATCGTGTCTCCTTGCCTGACGCCCTTCCTTATTGGAATTTTATTGCTGACTTTATGGAGGACTATAGTAGCTGTGCAGTTGCTATATATATCTTCCAGTATTTTGACATAAGGCTCTTCTACCCCCTGATTACGCAATGCCTGTGTGACTGCTGAGGTTTCCACTGAGTCGAATGCTTTCTCGTAATCAATGAAAGCTATATATAGAGGTTGATTATATTCTGCGCATTTCTCTATCACCTGATTGATAGTGTGAATATGATCTATTATGGAATATCCTTTACGAAAGCCTGCCTGATCATTTAGTTGATTAAAGCCTAACGTTGCCCTCACTCTATTAGCGATTACCTTAGTAAATACTTTGTAGGCAACGGATAGTAGAGCTGATCGGCCTGTAATTTTTCATGTCTTTGGTGTCTCCCTTCTTATGAATTAAGATAATGTTTGCATTCTTCCAAGCTTCTGGTACAGTCGAGGTCATAAGGCATTGGGTATACAGGGTGGCTAGTTTTTCTAGCACGATGTCCCCTCCATCCTTCAACAGATCTACTGTTACCTGATCCTCCCCAGCTGCTTTTCATCTTTTCATTGCTTCTAAGGCTTTCTTTACTTCATCTTTCGTTACTGGCGGGATGACGCATTGCTGTGCACTGCTGTCTTTCTCATTAACGCTCTGATTACATTGTCTACTGTACAGGTCTGTGTAGAACTCTTCGGCTACGTTAACTGTCTTATCCATATTGCTAATGACATTGCCCTGCTTGTCTCTTAATGCGTACATCTGGTTTTTACCTATGCCTAGTTTCCTCTTCACTGTTTTTTAGGCTACCTCCGTTCTTTATAGCATGCTCGATTTTCTCCATATTAAACTTCCTTATGTCGGCTACCTTGCGCTTATTTATTAACTTTGATAGCTCCGTTAGTTCTATTCTATCGGTAGGGTTAGATGCCCTCATGTTTTGGCGCTTCTTAATCAGATCTTTCGTCACCTGAGATAGCTTCTTGGTATCCTTTCGAACTGTCCTACCGCCTACTTCTACTGCGCACTCCGTAATTATTGTTGTCAGATTATCGTGCTTTGAATGAACATCAAGATCATCTTCCTCAGTTAAAGCCGAATATCTGTTTTGCATCGCTATCCTAAACTCCTGTGCTTTCCCTCTTACGGCTAACTCGTTAATGGTCTTCTTCTTCACTAGCTTCTTCCGATCCCTCTTCAAGTCTAAGCTAATTCTAGACCTTACCATTCTGTGGTCGCTACAACGCACCTTTCCGAGGACGGCCACATCCTGAATAATGCCAGGTTTACCGCATAGTATGAAGTCGATTTCATTTTTAATCTCACCATTGGGGCTCTTCCAGGTCCACTTCCTGTTTTCTCGTTTGCGGAAGAAGGTATTCATGATCCGTAAATTATTTCTATCTGCGAATTCGACTAATAACTCTCCCCTGCTATTTCTAGAGCCTATCCCATAGTCACCTACCGTGTGGTCGTCAGCCTGCTTCTTGCCTACCTTCGCATTGAAGTCGCCCATCAGTACAGTGTACTGCGATTTTACTTTATTCATTGCCGATTCTACGTCCTCATAGAAACTTTCAACGGTCTGGTCATCATGGCTGGATGTGGGTGCGTAGGCCTGCACCACTTTCAGCTTGTACCTCCTATTCAGCCTAATTACTATAGCTGCTACCCTCTCGGTAATACTGTAGAACTCCTCTACGTTGCCAGCTATATCCTTATTAATGAGGAATCCCACACCTAGTTCTCGTCTATCCTCTAACCCGCGATAGCACAGTATGTGTCCGTTCTTTAGTACTGTATACGCCTCACCTGTCCTCCTAACTTCGCTAAGCCCTATCACATGCCATTTAATTCCCGCTTGTTCCTCAAACAGCACTGCTAGGCTAGCCTCACTAGCTAAAGTTCTAGCGTTAAACGTTGCCAGGTTCAGATTCCAATGGCGGCCTGTCCGGAGCCAGAGATTCTTAGCACCCTCCGCTGCGTCACAGGTCTGACCGCCGCCGTGGTCAGTTGCTCCGCAGCCGCTGGGGACTGAGGGCCGAGGGTTAATTGGTTTGATCATAGAAGGTTGTGGCCAAGTACTACACCAGGGTGGCCAAATCCTGCTCTGGTGAGAGAGTGCTTTGTCGGTTCTGGTCACCGAGATCAGGCCGCACTCCAGGCCTGGTTGTGCAATTCCATCGACACGCGGATTTTTTTTTAAACCCGGTGGAGAATTGCGCGGCACCAGGATTTGAACCCCGGTCCTCTTGCACGCGATGGGGGTGTTCTACCTCTACGCCATCGCTGCCAAGTAGTGGTCTTCAAGGGTCAAGAAAATCTGTTATATCCGCTCTGCGAGGAAACGAGGACATGTAGGTATGAAATTAAGTTGAGAGTGCTCTCCTTTCCTACCAAAACCACTGCCGCTACTGTTACGCTGTGGTCGTTGTCACAGTGAAGATCCGTCCAGATGCGCAATGTTAACAAAGAAATCCTCGCTACATCGAACGTAGCAGGGGCCACGCAGCAAGACACGTAGCTTTCACCATCATCACCCTTACTACACTCACTGCAGGTCAAAAGCCTCTCTCATGTCTCCCCAATTAACCCCGTCCTTTGCCAGCTGCATCCACCCTTTGCCGGCAAACTTCTTAATCTCATCCGCCCACCTCACCTTCTGCCGCCCCTTGCTACGCTTACTTTTTCTTGTAATCCACTCCGTCACCTTTAAGGACCAGCGGTTATCTTGCTTTCACTTTATATGCCCTGCCCAAACGCATTTCTTCTTATTTATTTTGACTAGGGTGCCATTAACCCGCATTTGTTTCCTCACCCACTCTACCCGCTTCTGGTCTCTTAACGTTACACCTATCATTTTTCTTTCCATGCCTCCATGCGTTGTCCTTAAGCTGAACTCTTTTCGTTAGCCTGCATGTTTCTGCCCTGTAAGTGAGTACCGGTAACATACAGTTGTTGCACACTTTTCTCTCGAGTGAAATTGGTAACCTGCCATTCATAATCTGAGAGAACATGGCATATGCACTCCACCCCATTCTTCTACTCCTAACTGTTTCCCTTTCATGATGCGGATCAGGTGTCACTACCAGCCCGAAGTAGACGTATTCCTTTACCTCTTCCAGGCGTTCGCTGCAAATTGTGACCTGCTGTTCCCCTGCAAGACTGATAAACATTACATTGGTTTTCTGCATGCTTATTTTTAAACCCGCCCTTCTGCTCTGCCTGTCTAACTCATTGATTATGATTTCCAGTTCACCTCCTGAGTAACGCAGCAAGACAATGTCATCAGCGAATAGCAGATTATTTAGGTATTCTCTATTTACTCTTATTCACAACTCTCCCAAATTCATGCCTCGCCATACCGCCTGTAGACAAGCGGTGAATAGCATTGGCGAGATCATATGTCCTTGCCTGACGCCCTTCCTTATTGGAATTTTATTGCTGACTTTATGGAGGACAACGGTAGCTGTGCATTTGCTATATATATCTTCCAGTATTTTGACAAAGGCTCTTCTAAACCCTGACTTCGCAATGCCTGTATGACTGCTAAAGTTTCCACTGAGTCGAATGCTTTCTCGTAATCAATGAAGGCGATATATAGAGGCTGGTTATATTCTGCCATTTTCTCTATCACCTGATTGATAGTGCGAATATGATCTATTGTGGAATATCCTTTACGAAAGCCTGCCTGATCATTTGGTTGATTGAAGTCTAAGGTTTTTCCCTGACTCTATTAGCGATAACCTTAGCAAATACCTGGTAGGCAACAGATGGTAACCTGATCTGTCTGTAATTTTTCAAGTCCTTGGCGTCTCCCGTCTTATGAATTAAGGTAATGTTTGCATTCTTCCAGGTTTCTGGTGCGGTTGAGGTTATAAGGCATTGCGTATAGGGCGACTAGTTTTCCTAGCATGATCTCCCCTCTATCCATCAACAGATCTGCTGTTACCTGATACTCCCCAGCTGCTTTTACCCTTTCCTTTGCCCCTAATGCTTTCTTCACTTCCTCTTTCGTTACTGGCGGATGATGCATTGCTCTGCGCTACTGTCTCTCTCATTAACGCTATGTTTACATTGGCTACTGTACAGATTTGTGTAGAACTCTTCGGCTACATTAACTATCCTATTTGTATTGCTAATCACATATCCCTCCTTGTCTCTCAACGCATACATCTGGTTTTTTCGTATGCCTAGTTTCCACTTCGCCGCTTTTAGGCTACCTCCGCTCTTTAGAGCATGCCCGATTCTCTCCATATTAAACTTCCTTATATCGGCTAACTTCCACTTATTTATTAACTTAGATAGCTCTGTCAGTTCTATTCTGTCAGTAGGGTTAGACGCTTTCATGATCTTACATTTCTTAATCAGATATTCTCTCACCTGAGATAGCTTTCCGGTATCCTGTCGAAATTTTCTAACGCCTACTTTTACTACACACTCCGTAATGATTGCTGCCAGATTATCATTCATTAGATGAAGATCAAGATAATCTTCCTAATTTAAAGCCAAATATTTGTTTTGCAGCAATTTGCTGAATTCCTATACTTTCCCTTTTACTCCTAACTCATTAATCGACTTCCTCTTCACTAGCTTTTTGGGTTCCCTCATCATATCTAAGCTAATTCGAGACCTTACCATTCTGCAGTCGCTACAACGCACCTTTCCGAGAACCACCACATTCTGCACCTACCAGGGTGAGCGCAAAGTATGAAGTCAATTTCGTTTTTAGTCCCACCAATGGGGCTCTTCCAGGTCCGCTTCACGTTCTCTCGTTTGCGGAAAAATTGCATTCTTGATCCGTAAATTATTTCTATCTGCGAATTCTACTAATACTTTCCCCTGCTATTTCTAGAACCTATCCCACAGTCGCCTACCGCGTGGTTTCCAGCCTGCTTCTTGCGCATCTTCGCATTGAAGTTGCCCGCCAATACAGTGCAGTGTGATTTTACTGCATTCATTGGCGATTCCACGACTTCATAGAATATTTCAACGGTCTGCTCATCATGGCTGTATTTAGGCACGTCGGCCTACACCACCTTCAGTTTGTACATCTTATTAAGCCTAATTACGATAGCGGCCACCCTTTAGTTAATAGTATGGAACTCTTCGGCATTGCCAGCTTTATCCTGATTAACAAGGAATCCCACACCTAATTCCCGTCTATCCGCTAATCCGCCATAGCACAATCTGTGCAATGCCATTAGAATTGTATACGCCTAACCTGTCCTCCTAACTTCACTGAGCTAGGCCTATCACATCCCATTTAATTCCCGCTAGTTACTCGAACAGCACCGCTAGGCTGGCCTCACTAGATAAAGTTCTGCTTCAAAATTTGCCAGGTTCAGATTCCAATGGCGGGCTGTCCGGAGACAGAAATTCTTAGCACCCTCCGCTGCTTCACAGGTTTGACCGCCGCCGTGGACAGTTGCTCCCACGCCGCTGAGGACTGAGGAACGAGGGTAAATTGATTTGTTCATAGAAGGCCTTCACGTGGCATTCAAGGCCCAGCAAAATCTGTAATTGCCGCTATTCGAAGAATTGAGGACCTGTGGGTGTGAAAAGAAGTTCAGAGTGCTGTCCTTTGCTACCGATACCACTGCCGCTACCGTTCAACTGTGGTCATTTTCAGACGGATTTTTCCCGAGGTGGAGGTGCGTCTGGATGCGCAGTGCTAAAAAAGAAATCCTCGGTGCGTCGATAGTAGTAGGGTCCACGCTGCAAGACACGTGTCCTCTAAGAGTTACCAAAGTCTGATTGCCGCCAACTGAAGAAGTGATGACTTGTGGGGGTGAAAGTAATTTCAGAGTTCTGAATTCGCTACCGAAAGCGCTGCCGCTACTCATCAGCTGTGGTCATTGTCACGAGCTTTTATCTCGAGATGAAAGCCCGTCCGGAG
The DNA here is from genome assembly GCF_052857255.1 of Amblyomma americanum. NCBI lineage: Eukaryota > Metazoa > Arthropoda > Arachnida > Ixodida > Ixodidae > Amblyomma > Amblyomma americanum. The sequence goes on along the minus strand of NC_135502.1, from coordinate 149,012,033 downwards.
TGCAGCGTTAACAAGGTAATCCTCGCGCCGGCGGTTGTAGCACGGGCTATGCAGCAAGACCCGTGGGCTTCAAAGCTCAGCAAAATATGCGATTTCCGCCACCGGAAGAAACGAGGACCTTTGGGCGCAAAGGAAGTTGAGAGTACTGTCCTGTGTTGCCGAAACCACGGCAGCTACTGTTCAGCTGTGGTCGTTATCACGGGCTTTCAACCTGAGGTGAAGGTCCGTCCGAAAGCCTAGCGTTAACCAAGTAATCCTCTCTTCAACGATCGTAGCAGTGGCCACGCATCAAGAAAAGTGGTCTTCAAGGGTCAGCGAAATCTGTTATTGCCGCTATTCGAGGAGACCAGGGCCAGTGGGCGTGAAAGAAAGTTCAGAGTGCAGTCCTCCGCTGCCGAAATCACTGCCCTACTTTTCATCTGTGGTCGTTTTCAGGCGCTTTTATACCGAGGTGAAGGTGTGTCCGGATGCGTAGTGTTAACGAAGTAATAGACAGCTTATGCTGTGCGTACGCAACAGCTTAGCGTACGCAAGGAGTTTGTGGGGACGGTAGTACGCACGCGCCGAACGGAAGCGCAAGCCCTGCGTCTTGCGTGCGTACGCTGGCCAGCGTACTACGCTAGCCAGAAGTGCGGCGCTTCCGTGAGTTGCGTACGTTAACGTTGACAAGATGGAGCCGCCCTGCTCGCCCGCTTCGGAATAAATACGTCGCCGCTGGATTTTCCGAAGCAATACATTGCTCAAATTGTAGCGGTTCGCTTTTAGTTCGCCTACTCTTGCCCACACCTAGAGGTAAAATCGATAGCTAGCCGCTGTTTTCCATATTATTTTGCGATTTTCAAGGTCCTTGGCCTAAATAAATGCAGTGTTTTCCTCGTAGCAACGACACCTGCCGAAGCAGTTTTCTTGGTTTTAGTCAGTTCTTACATTTTCTTCCGTTTGCATAGTTTTTCTTCTCGGAAGAAAAAAGGCACCCAATGCACTCACCCTATTTATCAGTAATCACGGATTAAATTTCCTTCAATCGAGCGTAGATGTGCTTTGGCGTCTTGTCACTAGATGGCGCTACTGCTTACGCGTGCGATTGAGGGACCCTACGGAACGGCCAGCTAAATCTATACTTCAGAACGGACAGCGTAACGTACACATCGTCGTAGCGCTTTGCGTACGCAAACACATGCGTACGCACAGCTAAAACATTCTAATAATCCTCGCTGTGGCGATCGTAGTAGGGGCCATGCAGCAAGACACGTGGCCTTCAAGGGTCATTAAAGTCAGATTGCTGATTACTGAATAAATGATGACTTTTGGGCGTGAAAGTAATTTCAGACGGATGTTGTTCACTACAGAAACCGTTGCCGCTACTCATCAGCTGCGGACTTTGTCGCGAGCTTTTATCTCTAGATGAAAGCCCGTCCGAATGCGCAGTGTTTACGAGGTAATCCTCGCTGGGGCGATCGTACCATGGGCTACGCAGCAAGACCCGTGGGCTTCAAAGCTCAGAGAAATCTGGATTGCCGCTACTCGAAGAACCGAGGACCTGTGGGTGTGAAAGGAAGTTCATAGTGCTGTCATTCGCTACAGAAACCGCTGCCGCTTCGCCTCACCTGTGGTCGCTGTCAGGGGCTTTTATATCGAGATGAAAGCCCGTGTGGACGCGCCGCGTTAACGAGAAAATCTTCGCGGCGGCGATCGTAGCACGGACAACGCTGCATAATATATGTGATTGCCGCCATCCGAAGGAACGGGGACCTGTGGGCGTGAAAGAAAGTTCACAGTGCTGCCATTCGCATATCGAAACCATAAATGCCGCTACTGATCCGCTATGGTCGTTGTCAGAGAGGTGAAGCTCCGTCCGGATGCACAGTGGTAATCAAGTAACCCTTGCAGCCGCGGGAGTAGCAGGGACCAAGCAACAAGACAGGTAGCCTTCGGGGGCACGCAAAATCTGTAATTGCTGCTAGCCGAAAAACGAGGACTTGTGGGCGTGAAAAGAAGTTCAGAGTGCTGTCTTTCGCTACCGAAACCACTGCCTCTACTGTTCAGGTATGGTTGTTGTCACGGGCTTTCATCCACGATGGAGGTCGGTCCGGATGCGCTGTGGCAACCAAGTAACCCTCGCGGCTGCGATTGTAGCAGCGGTCACTCAACAAAGCAGTTGGCATTGGGAGGTATGCAAACTCTGGAATTGCCGCTATCCGAAGAAACGAGGACCAGTGAAAGTAAAAGGAGGTTCAGAGTGCTGTCAATCGATATCGAAACCACTGCCGCTACTGTTCAGCTGAGATCCGTGTCACTGGATTTTATCCCTGAGGTGAATGTTCTTCCGGATGCGCAGCGATGACGAAGTAATCTTCGCTTCGGCTGCCGTAGGAGGGGCCACGCAGCAAGACAAATGGTCTTCAAGGGTCATCAAAATCTGAATTGCCGCCATTCGAAGAAGCGAGGGCCTGTGGTCGTGAAAGGAAGTTCATAGTGCAGTCCTTAGATATCGAAACCACTGCCGCTACTGTTCAGCTGTGGTCATTTTCACCGGCCTTTATCCCGAGGTTAAGGTCCGTCCGAAAGCCCAGTGCTAACCAACTAATCCTCTCTTCGGCGATCGTAGTAGGGGCCACGCAGCAAGAGACGTGGCCTTCAAGGGTCACCAAAGTCTGATTGCCGCGTACTGAAGAAACGATGACTTGCGGGCGTGAAGGGAAGTTAGGGCGCTTTCCTTCGCTGCCGAATCCGCTGCCGTTACTCCTCATCTGTTGTCTTTGTCACAGGAATTTATCTAGAGATGAAAGTCCGTCCGGACGCCCAGTTTTAACGAGGTAATCCTCGTTGCGTCGAAGGTAGCAGGGGCTACGCTGCAAACCTCGTGGCGTTCAAAGCTCAGCAAAATCAGTGATTGCCGCCATCCAAAGAAATGAGGTCCTGTGGGCGTGAAAGGAAGTTCAGAGTGCTGTTTTGATATCGAAACCACTGCCGCTACTGTTCATCTAGGGTCGCTGTCACGGGCATTTATCCCAAGATGAAGGTCTCTCCGGATACGCAGCGTTAACGAAGTAATCCTCGCTGTGGCAATCGTAGCAGAGGCTACGCAGCAAGATCTGTGGCCTTAAAAGGTCAAAAAATCTATTATTGCCGCTATCCGAAGAAGCTAGGACATGTGGGGATGAAAGGAAGTTTGAGTGCTTTCCTTCGCTACCGAAACCGCGGCCGATACTTTTCTACTTTGGTCGTTGTCGCGGAGTGTTATCCCGAGCAGAAAGTCCGTCCGCATGTGCTGTCATAACCAGTAACCCTCGCGGCAGCGATCTTAGCAGGGGCACGCAACAAGACACGGGGTCTTCGGAGGTATGCAAAATTTGTAATCGGCGATATACGAAGAAACGAGAACATAAGTGCGTGAAACGAAGTTCACAGTGCTGTTCTTGGCTACAGAAACCACTGCCCCTACTGTTCAACTGTGGTCGTTGTCAGGAGCTTTATCCCGAGGTGGAGGTGCGCCTGAATGCGCAGTGTTCTCCAAGTAATCCTAGCTGCGGCGATCGTAGTAGGGGACACGCAGCAACACAACTGCCCTTCAAGCATCACCAAATTCTGATTGCCGCTCACCGAACAACAAAAATCCTTTCGCACCCGCAGGCCTCGTTTCTATGAATAGCGGCAATCACATATTTTGCTGAATCTTGAAGACCACGTGTTTTTCTGCGAGGCACCTTCGGCGATCTCCGCAGCGAGGATTACTTGCTTAACAATGTGAATACAGTCTTACCTTCGCCGCGAGATAAAAGGCTATGATAACGACCACAGCTGAACAGTAGTGGCAGAGGTACTGAACTTCCTTTTGCGCCCACAGGTCCTCGTTTCTTTGAAGAGCAGCAATCACAGATTTTGTTGACCCTTGAAGACCACGTGTCTAGCTGCGTGGCCCCTGCTGCTATCGTCGAAGCGAGGATTACTTGGTTGAAACTGCGCATATAGACGAACCTTAACCTCGGGATAAAAGCCCGTGAAGACGAACACTGTTTATCATTAGCGGCACCAGTTTCGGTAGGCAGGGACAGCACTCTGACATCATTACACGCCTATATATCCTCATTTTTTCCAATAGTGGCACAGACTCAGCCGACCATTGAAACACGCGTGTATTGCTGAGTGGCACCTGCTACTAACGCCGCAAGGAGAATTTCTTGCTTAACACTGCGAATCCGAATGGACCTTCATCTCGAGATAAATGCCCGTGACAACGACCACAGGTGAACAGTAGCAGCACCAGCGTTTTCGGTAGCGAGGGACCGCACCGTGAACTTCTTTTCACGCCCACAGGTCCGTGTGTCAACGGATAGCGGCAATCACCGATTTTGCTGACCGATGAAGGCCAGGTGTCTTGCTGCGTGCCCCTACTACGATCGCCGCAGCGACGGTTACTTGGTTTCCACTGCGCATCCGGACTGACTTTCACCTCTTCTTAAGCCTGCGACAATGGCTACCGCAGAATAGTAGCGGCAGCGGTTTCGCTAGCGAAAGACAGCACTCATAACTTCATTTCACGCCCATAGGTCCCTTTTCTTTGGATAGCGGCAATCACAGATTTTGCGCACTCCCGAAGGCCGCGTGTCTTGTTGTGTGGCCTCTGCTACGATCGCTGCAGCGAGGGGTACTTGGTTGCCACTGCGCATCCTTACGGACCTTCACCTCGAGATAAATGCCCGTGACAACGACCGCAGCTGCACAGTAGTGGTTTCGGCAGCGAAGGACAGAACTCTGAAGTTTCTTTCATGCCCACAGGTCCTTGTTTCCTCGAATAGCGGCAATCACAGATTTTTATGACGCTTAAAGACCTCGTGTCTTGCAGCGTGGCCCCTGCTACGATCGTCGCTCCGAGGATTACTTGGTCAACAGTGCGCATCCGGACGGACCTTCATCTGGGGCTAAAAGACTGGCTGCGGCAATCATAGCAGGGGCTACGCACCAAGACACGTGGCCTTCAAGGGTCAGTCAAATGTGTGATTGCCGCTATCCCACGAAACGAGGACCTGTGATCGTGAAAGGAAGTTCAGAGCCCTGTCTTTCGCTACCGAAACAGCTGCCACTACTTTTCAGGTGTGGTCGTTGTCACAGGTTTTACCCCGAGGTGAAGGTTCGTTAGCATGCGCAGAGACAACGAAGTAACCAACGCTGCGGTGATCTTACCAGCTGCCACGCAACAAAACACGTGACCATCAAAGGTCCGGAAAGTCTGCGATATCCGCTCTCCGAAGCAACGGGGACCTGTGAGCGTTCATGGATGTTCAGAGTGTTGTCTTTTGCGAGCGTTACTGTTCAGCTGTGGTCGTAGTCACGGGCTTTTATCCCGAGGTGAAGGTCCGTCGGGGTCGGCAGTGTTAAGCAACTGATCATCGCTGCGGCTATCGTACCAGGGGCGCGCAGCAAGACACGTGGCCTTGCAGGGTAAGCAAAATCTGTGATTCCCGCTATACGAAGAAACGAGTACCTGTGTGCGTGAAAGGAAGCTCAGATTGCACACCTTCCCTGTCGAAACCATTGCCGCTACGGCCTTTTATCGCGAGGTGTAGGTTCGTCCAGATGCACAGTGTTAATTTATTTATTTAGAGTATACGGAGACGATAAACGGGTTCTGGAAGGAGAGGCAAAAAGGCATAAAAGAAATACAGCCAATAACATCTCAGAACAAATATAAATAATGGCTCAGAACAAGAAAAAAGCACCCAGGAACTGTCAGGAAGCAGTTTTGTCAAAGGTATTGATGTTTAGTAGATCAGGCGGGAGTTTATTCAATTGTGTTATTGCGCGCGAAAGAATGAGTGTTCAAGAACACCTACCCTAGTGTTTTACGGTGCTAGTGATTCCAGGTGATGATTTCTTGTTATTCGCGTTGTGCTGGGTTTAAGAAATGGATCAGGGCTCATGGAAAGTTTGTTATTTTTGATTAAGGAAAGTAGCTTCAACCATTGAATTTTTCTTCGTGTTTGCAGTGTCTGTATGTTGTGTTCCGCCATCAGAGCGGTTGGTGAGTCAGAGGAACGGTATTTGTTAAAAATGAATCTTATTTTCGCTGGATCATTTCCAACATGTCGATGTTATGTCTTGTCTGAGGGTCCCAGACGGTGAGTGCATACTCTAGTTTAGGTCTGATGATGGACATGTAGGCTAGGAGCTTTGCACTAGCAGGAGCCGCTTTTAATTTATGTCTGAGGAAGCAAAGTTTCTTGAAAGATGATGTACATATGTTTGATATGTTTTTATTGCAGCTAAGATTAGTGGAAAGAGTAACACCTAGGTCTTTGTATTCGTTAACTTCCTCAAGCTGGTGAGATGGAAGGTTATACGTAAATGATAGGTTATTCCTTTTGTTGGTTACGTTGATGAAGAATGTTTTCTCATTTTTAAGCTTCATGTCCCATCGACTGCACTAGGACTCAATGTTCTGAATTTTAGAACAAAGAATAACCTGATCTTCGCACGATATGATTTCATTAAACAAAACACAATCGTCGGCAAAAAGCCTAATTTGTACTTGTTCACTAATTACATCAACAATGTCATTTATATATATCAAAAAGAGCAATGGACCCAGCACAATTCCCTGCGGTACGCCAGAGGTGGCTGGGAAAGCTGGAACAATGATTATAAGTGCTGACAAACTGTGCGCTGTAAGAAAGGTAAGTAGACACCCAGTCAAATATGAAAGAAGGAAGACGAGTAAACTCAAGCTTACACATTAGTTTTTCATCTTGAACAAGCACCAATGCTTTCTTAAAATCCAGGGAAATAACGTCAATTTGCCCTGACCTGTTTAAAGTATCAGCGAAACTAGAAATTACAGATGTTATTTGAGTGACGGTTGAAAGTACTTCTCTAAATCCATGCTGAAAGGGAGAAAGAATATCTCTGTCGTTGACAAAGGTAGTTACATAAGTGGCTACAATATTATCAATAAGTTTACAAGAACAAGATGACAGTGATATGGGACGAAAATTTATAACCGATAATGCGGTACCTTTTTTAAGTATTGGCACAATCCGCTCAACTCTCCAATCCGAAGGAACACGGCTAGTTGATAGGCTTGCACAAAAAACTATAGCCAGGAATTCGGATACCATTTCACTATAACGGTGTAAATTGGAGTCACGTCAGGACCAGGGGACACTTTTGATTTCAGAATTAACAACATTGAAAACACGCCAGCAGAAGATACAATGCTTAGTTCAGGAGAACATTGTACCGCAGGGTGCCGTAGTGGGGAGAGTGAATTCGAACATACACTGTAAAAATATGTATTAAAATGTTCGGCAGTGGTTGCTTTATCGGTGACAAGAGCGCCATTGTGCAGAACTTGGTCGGCAGGTTTGTTTTTCTTGGGCAAATGTTTCCAAAACTTCTGCGGAGAATTTCGAATAAAGCTCGGCAGCGTGTGCTCAAAGCAATGCTGATTTGTACGGCTGACTGCCTAACGCAGTGCAAGTTGTGCAACTGATATAGAGTTCAGGCTGACACGTGCTTGTTGTAGTCGCTGAGACGTACTTGTTTTAGTCGCTTTAGTTTTCGATTTAAAGACAAGACCTGAATTGCGATCCAAGGATTTCTTTGTTATTTTTCTTAATTCTGTTAGAAATGAATTGTTTTAGACAGCAGCTGCAGATTTCTTTAAATTTTTCTACATAGTAGGGACACATCATTTGCTTTAAAATCGATTAGGCATAGGTCTGGGTAACCAAGCACGCTTTTTGTCCTTGGCACGCGCAAAATCTTGTACACAGACAGGCTTTACAGGAGGAAAGGTGTTGGTGTTTTTATTGGTGCATGAAAAATACGCCATCTTGTGATCGAAGACGCGGTTTACTACAGACGCAAAAAATTTCAATCGATTGTCTGATAAACACCAGGTCAAGTATAGAACAAGTGCCCACGACACGCGTCGGCTTTGTAACCATCTGTTGAATGTTATGTTGTAACATATGTGGGGTTTGTTTTGGGGAGATATAAGTAGTTTGTCCCCGCTTAATCGCGGCTGACACGGATCAAAGCCACCCGAACCCCACCCTGTGATCACGTACGCTACCGAGCGGACGCCAACCACGGCGGGCCTTGCTCTGAAGGAACAAAGGAACGACACATTGGCTGACACAAACGGGTATTTATTGCTGCTACAACAATAACGCCAGCTAACAGCAAGGTACGCTAATGATTAGAGGTCTCCCGCTCACCAGCAAGGTTCCTAGCGAATGTTCACCCGCGCTAGGGAAAGGGATATTCCGCGGCCTGGACGGGACGAGATACGGGAGCCGGTCTTCTCGCCGCTTCCTGGACCCGCCAGGGAATAGCGGAGCCGTGAGCGACACGTCCGCTCGCGCCGACATTCCCTGCCAAAGATCCCCTCATTCCCTCTCTTGCGCGCGGGCTTCAAGCAGTCTATCGCGGAGCGACGCTGGCGCCCTCTCTTGCCAGTTAATGTAACTCACAAGGGAATGCGTTTCTTCTGGAGGCGAGGCTGCTGCTGCACGGTGCCTCGCAGGAAAGCAAACACAGGGGACTGCAGGGAAGGTCCCCATATCCCCCTACCTTAAATAGACCCACGCGTCTGAAAATACAAGCTATGGAGGAGTCTCCTGGTCTTCATGCCCTTGAGGCACGCCTTGCAGCGGAGGTCACGCCGACAGTGTCCACACAGATTTCGCGGTGTTTCGAAGCAGGCGTGAAAGTCTCTGCTGGGACAACTCGCATGGCCCGCGAACAGAAAGCCGGTGGGAAAACTGCAGGCCAGGATTCTGAAGTATACGCCAGGGCAACAGTAGCCGGAGGTGACTGCTGACTGGTCTCTCCACAGCTTCCCCGGGTGAATGCGGCGAACAGGATACAGGCCGCTCCGACGCAGCAGGTGGCACCGAGACGATGTACACTCGACAGCAAGCCTCGAGGGCTCCACCGGGACTGCAAAATTTCCGAAACGCTCTCGGCGTGCCTTCAACGTAGGTCACGGGAGGACAAACGGCGTCCGCAGGAGCCTTGTGGCAGAATGCCTACCACGCTAGCAAAACGTGTCGGGCGGCTGTGCAACCGCAAGTTCGAGTGAACAATGCCCTTTCTTGAGTTGAACGAGACTGCTCTGTTCGTGCGATGTTACAAAGAAAAACGGGCGGGCAGCAAAGTGCACCCCCTATCAACAACGCGGTCCGGTGGTTGTGTCTCTTCTGACGTGGTGCAGGCAGCTCCGAAATACCTCAGGCCTAACTACCACTCCGACAACGACCGTGAACACAACAAAGACCCGAAACAGGTTTTGTGCGCGCAGCCGCGAGGAGACATCAGCTTTGTGGAGTGGTCCTGTCCCGCTCACTGCACAAATCAGCTACTGAACGGTCCGCGCCCACCGTATCGGATGGTGTCGGAGTGCCCGGTGTGGAGCTGCAATACCAGCGAGCTCGTAGCGGCACCCTTCGCCCAGGCCACCCGGCTCCCGGAGCCGCGACTGCCAGAGTCAAAAAAGAGACAGTAGAGAAAATATATACAGAAACTCGGACCGCCCACGCGGCTTCCGTACTCAGTCGCTTTGGGATCGGCAACTCCGCCATGCTAGGCCTCGCACTCCCTCGACGCGGACCAAGTGACTGAAACTCCAGGAAAAATTGTGCTGAGCGTGTCGAAAAGTTCGAACATGCTGCATCGCATTACACCTCACACTCAAGAAAGCATGCCGCAGGTCCTAGCAATCAAAATTCACTCTTGGCCTAGCCCTGGTCAAGTGCGGACAAAGAGCGTTCCTCGAACCGAACCGACAGTCATCAAATGTTCCAAGAGAGGGCCCCACGTTGGGCTGCCAGATGTGAAGTTTGACTCGGCGAGATAAATGGTTTCTCCCCGCTTAATCGCGACTGACACTGTTCAACACCGCCCGGACTCCACCCGTGATCGCGTACGCTACCGAGCGCTCGCCGACCGCGGCGGGCCTTGCTCTGAAGGAACAAAGGAACATTGGCTGACGCAAACAGGCATTTATTGCTACAGCAACAGAAAGGCTAGCTTGCAACAGGATATGCTAATGAATCGTGGTCGTCCGTCTCATCAGCAAGGTTCCGAGTAAATGTTTGTCCGGGCGAGGGCAGGGGATACTCCGCGGCCTGAACGGGACGAGTACGGGAGCCAGTCTCCCCGCCGCTTCGTCGCCCCGCCGGGGAAGAGCGGAGCCGCGAGCGACACGCCCGCTTGCGCCGACGATCCCAGCTCAAGAGCCCCTCATGCCCTATCCCGCTCGCGGGCTCCAAGCAGTCTCTCGTGCAGCGACGCTGGCGCCCTTTCTTGCCAGTTAATGTAACTGACAAGGGAATGCGTTCCTCCTCGAGGTGAGGATGTTGCTGCACGCTGCCTCGCTGGAAAGCAAACACAGGGGATTCCAGGTCAGGTCCGCACACATAATATCAAAAATGTTATGCGTGCCAGGGTCACAACAGAAAAAGGACACTTCCAATCTATCCCAGGCAGGTTGAAATCGCAAGGAAGCTTCAGTTGATCGTGAATGAACTTACTCATGTGATCAGCCAAGTTTGAAAAAAAAAATTTGTTGCGAATCAGGTGGTCGCTAAACCGCAAACAACAGTAAAGACCGACCCCAGCATTACAGTTTTAAAAAGACGCTCTCGTTATCATGAAGACAAAGTGGTACAAAAGCTTGGATACCCTACTTCACTAAGACAGCAAAACCACCACCTCTTGATTGCCAGTCGCAGCAGAACACGTTATACGACGGGGCAAAACGTCTTCATCACCTATTTCCTCTTTGAGCCACGTTTCGGTTATTACTACAATATGCGGATTATAATCTTATATTAAAGCGTCATGTTGATCACTCTTGGTTAATATGCTACGGGCATTATTGTTTAGTAGTCTCAGCTCTCTATTGTTGGAAGGCTGACGTCACTCACCGTCTGAGCTTGACTGGCCTGTGGACTGATGATTGAGCTGTTCAACCCTTGCACCTGCGGCGTCGTCCCAAACGTAAATTGCACTGTCCACTTTCAATTTATCGTTTATCAGGGTTACTTTCCATCCTTCTTTATTTTCCTGTTTCGCGCTCGCCAAGAGAACCTTTCTCTTGCGGGAATAGTCAGTTTGAACGGATATGTTTTGTCCTTTAAGCTTGCGAGCACTTTTCTTAATTTTCCCTTTTTCATAGTAGTCTTGGAAGAATACTATAAGTGGTCTTTGCTTTCCAGGTCTTCTGAACCAATGAATTCTCCCAATTGACTGGCAGGTGATGCCAAGCTTTTAAATAAATGTAACGAATGTTTTTTTCTTTTAGTCTGACACAGATTCATCGGGCTTTTCAGCTACGCAAAAAAAAAAACACCAAGTTCGAACGCCTACTTAAGTCCTCCAAATCGGTGATTTTCGCCTGAAGTTTGCTTAGCGTTTCCTCAATGCCCTCAGTTTTCGCTACGCAGTTTTCCAAGTCAGCAAACTTGGAGGTGAGGCCAGACAGCATTTTTGGAATATTTTTCTGTTGTACCCGAAGAGCTGCAACTTTGTCAGTAAGTTTATTCTGGCCAGCTAGTAATTGCTTTAGTAGCTCTTTTCTTTACACCCGGACCGAGATTGACTCAACATCCCCGCAGATCGTGACCTTACACATTCTAAACTCTCTGTCAGCAATGCAAAAGTATTGCCGTGGGCACGGCAGAACCAAGAGGCCGTGGTAATCGCTAATAATTGTGCAGCAATAATCACTGACCTGCGTGAGGCAGAAGAAGCGCATGTTCGGCCACATACCTACGCTTGGTCCGCCGGGCCCACTGAAATCGAAGGCTTGCAGAGGCTCTTTTAAGCGACGTTTGATGACGTAACGTCGCTGGTAGACGGCGCTAAACTGATAATGTCACGATCCACGAGATAGGAACAACGGGGCGTCGCTGATACAGATGAAGCCGCCAAGCATGTGTCGATCCTTGATCGCTCTTGCAGCGATGGCGTTACGGCAAGGCTAACCAAAACAACCTGCGTGAGGCAGAAGAAGCGCATGTTAGGCCACATGCCTTAGCTTGTTCCGCCGTGCACAGAAGTCCGCCGTGCAAACAAGTTATCCTCTCTACGACGATTGTAGCCGGGGCCACGCCGCAAGAAACGTGGCCTTCAAGGCTCAGAAAAATCTGCGAATGCCGCTATCTCTAGAAACGAGGACCTGTTGCGTGAGAGGAAGTTCAGAGTGCTGCCCTTCGAAATTTAAACTGCATCCGCTATCGTTCAGCTGTGGTCCTTGTCACGTGCTTTTATCCCGAGGTGAAGCTCTGCCCGTATTATGCGGGATTACCCAAGTAATGAACGCTGCGCCGATTGTACCTAGGGCCACGCAGGAACCGACGTGGAAGTCATAGATCAGCAAAATCTACGATTGCCTCTATCCGAAAAAAACACGAGGACATTTGGGCGCAAAGGTAGTTCGATGTGCTGTCCTTCGCTTCTGAAACCGCTCGCGCTGCTGTTTAGCTCTTGTCCTTGTCACGGGTTTTATCCCCAGGTGAAGGCCCTTCCAGATGCGCAGTGTTAACAAAGTAATCATCGCTGCGGCGATCGTAGCAGGAATCACGCAGCAAGACATGTGGCCTTCAAGGGTCAGCAAAATCTGTGAATGCCGCTGTCCGATGAAACGATAACTTGTGGGCCTGAAAGGAAGTCAAAAGTGCAGCCATAGCAATCGAAACCGCATCCGCTATTGTTCAGCTGTGGTCCATGTGACAAGATTTTATCCTGAGTTGAAGGTCCGCCGGACGCGCAGTGTTAACCAAGTAATCATCGCCGCGGCGATGATACCGGGGGCCACGCAGCAAAAGACGTGGCCGTCAAGGGTCAGCTATTGCGGACCTTTGTGATTGCCACTATCCGAATAAACTACGACTTTTGTGCGTGAAAAAACTTCACTGTCCTGTCCTTCGGTACCGAAACCACTGTTGCTGCTGTTCAGCTGTGGTTGTTGTCACGGGCTTCTCTTCTGAGGTGAAGGTCTGTCCGGATGCGCAGCATTAACGAAGTAATCCACGCTGCCACAATCATAGCAGCTACACAGCAAGACACGTGACCTTCAAGGATCAGCAAAATCTGTGACTGCCGCTATCCGAAGGCAGGACGACTTGTGATCGTGAATGTTCAGAGTCCTTTTCTTCGCTACCGAAACCACTACCGCTACTCTCCAGCTGTGGTCGTTGACACGGGATTTTATACCGAGGTGAAGGTCTATCCTCATGCGCAGTGTAAACCAAGTAATCTTCGCTGCCACGAACATAGCAGCTACACAGCGAGACACGTGGCCTTCAAGGGTCAGCAAAATCTGTGACTGTCGCTATCCGAAGACAGGACGATTTGTGATCGTGAAATTTCAGAGTGCTTTTCTTCGCTACCGAAACCACTGCCGCTACTCCTCAGCTGTGGTCGTTGTCACGGGCTTTTATTCCGAGGTGAAGGTTCGTCCGGATGCGCAGCATTAACCAGGTTTTCCTCGCTGCCACAATCATAGCATCTACGCAGAGAGACACGTGGCCTTCAAGGCTCAGCAAAATCTGTGACTGCCGCTATTCGAAGACAGGACGACTTGTAATCGTGAAAGTTCAGAGCCTTTTTCTTCGACACCAAAACCACATGCCGCTACACTTCAGATGTGGTCTTTGTCACGGGATTTTATTCCGAGGTGAAGGTCCATCCTGATTCGCAGTGTAAACCAAGTAATCCTCGCTGCCACAATCGTAGCAGCTACGCAGCAAGACACGTGGCCTTCAACGGTCAGCAAAATCTGTGACTGCTGCTATTCGAAGACAGGACGACTTGCGATCGGGAAAGTTTCAGAGTCCTTTTCTTAGCTACCCAAACTACTGCCGCTACTCTTCAGCTGTGGTCATCACGGGATTCTATTCCAAGGTGAAGTGCCATCCTGATGCGCAGTGGAAACCAAGTAATCCTTGTTGCCACAATCATAGCAGCTACGCAGAGAGACACGTGGCCTTCAAGGGTCAGCATAATCTGTGACTGCCTCTATCCGAAGACAGGACGACTTGTGATTTTGAAAGTTCAGAGTCCTTTTCTTCGCTACCGAAAATACTGCCGCTACTCTTCAGCTGTGGTCCTTGTCACGGGATTTTATTCCGAGGTGAAGGACCATCCTGATGCGCAGTGTAAACCAAGTAATCCTAGCTGCCACAATCATAGCAGCTACGCAGCAAAACACGTGGCCTTCAAGGGTCAACAAAATTTGTGATTAACGCTATTCCATGACACAGGGACCTCTGGGCATCAAAGAATGTTCAGAGTACTTTTCTTCGCTACCGAAACCACTGCCGCTAATGTTCAGCTGTGGTCGTTCTCACGGGCTTTTATTCCGAGGTGAATGTCCATCCGGATGCGCAGTGTGAACCAAGTAATCCTTTCTGCTACAATCATAGCAGCTACGCAGCAAGACACGTGATATTCAAGGGTCAGCAAGTTGGGTAATTGCCGCTATTCTATGAAACGAGGACCTTTTGGCCTCAAACAGATTTCAGAGTGCAGCCCTTAGCAACCGAACCCAATTCCGCTAATCTTCAGGTGTGGCCGATGTCACGGGCTTTTATTCCGAGGTGAAGGTCAGTACGGATGCGCAGAATTGAACGAAGTAATTCTCACTGCCACAATCATATCAGCTACAGAGAAACACGTGGTTGTCCAGGTTTACAAATTATGGTATTGCCTCTATTCCTTAAAACGAGCACCTGTCGGCATCAAAGGAAGTTCAGAGTGCATCCCATCGCTACCGAAACCACATCCGCTGCGGCTGAGCTGTCGTCGTTGTCACGGGCTTTTATTGCGAGGTGAAGGTCCGTCCGGAAGCGCATTGCGAACCAATTAATCCTCGCCGCCACAATTATAGCAGATACGCAGCAAGACACGAGGCGTTCAAGGGTCAGCAAGATGCGTGATTGCCGCGATCAGAAGAAACTACTACTTGTGTGCGTGAAGAATTTCAGGTTCCTGCCCTTTGCTACCGAAACCACTGCCACTATTCTTCAGCTGTACTCGTTGTCAAGGGATTTTATTCCCACCTGAAGGTCCGTCCGGATGCGCAGAAGTGAACGAAGTAATCCTCGCTGCCACAATGATAGCAGCTACGCAGACAGACGCGTGGTCTTCAAGGGTGAGCAAAAAATAGTATTGCCTCTATTCCTTGAAACGAGGACCTATCGGCATCAAAGGAAGTTCAGTCTGCAGCCGTTCGCTACTGAAACCACTGCCGTTCCGGCTCAGCTGTCGTCGTTGTCACGGGATTTTATTCCGAGGTGAAGGTCCGTCCGGAAGCGCAGTGTAAACCAAGCAATCCTCACTGCCACAATCATAGCAGCTACGCAGCAAGACACGTGGCCTTCAACGGTCAGCAAAATATGTGATTGCCGCTAATCCATGAAACGAAGACCTTTGGGCATTAGAGGAAGTTCAGACTGCAGCCCTGAGCTACCAAAACTACTGCCGCTACTGCTAATGTGTGGTCGACGTGGCCCGTTTTTATCCCTAGGTGAAGGTCCGTCCAGATGCGCAGTGTTACCCAAGCAATCTCCTCCGCGGCGACAATAGCAGTAGCTACGGTACAAGACACGCGGCCTTCAAGGGTAAGAAAAATATGTGATTGCCGCTATCGCAAAACACGACGGCTTGTAATCTTGAAAGTTCAGAGTTCTGTCGTCCGCTACTGGAAGGTCTGTCGCTACTGTTCAGCTGTGGTCGTTGTCACGCGCTTTTATTGCGAGGAGAAGGTCGTTCCGGACGCGTAGTTGTAACCAAGCAATCTTCGCTGCGGCGATCATAGCAGCAGCTACGCATCAAGACACGTCGCCTTCAATGGCCATGATAGCAAAATCTGGGATTGCCCCTATCCGAAGACACGACGACTTGTGATCGTGAAAGAAAATTAAGGGTTCTGTTCTTTGCTGCCGAGACCGCTGCCGCTAATGTTCGGCTGCCGTCGTTGTCACGGGCTTTTATCCCGAGGTAAACGTCCGTCCGGATGCGCAGTGTGAACCAAGTAACCCTCGCTGCCACAAGCAGAGCAGCTGCGCAGCAAGACACGTGGCCTTCAATGGTTAGCAGAATGTGCAACTGCCGCGATTTCATGAAACGAGGAGCAGTTGGCATCAAAGGAAGCTTATCTCCTCTTCCCGTCCCCCAGAGCAGAGTAGCAGGCCAGATATTTGTTTTTCATGCCAACCTCTCTGCCTTTCCTATCAATAAACCCTCTCTCTCTCCTCAGAATGCAGCCCTTCGCTACAAAAACCACTGCCGCTACTCTTCAGCTGTGGTCGTTGACACGAGCTTTTATTCCGAGGAGAAGGTCCGTCCGAATGCGCACTATTTACTAAGTATTCCTCGCTGCACCTATTGTAGCGTGGGCCACGGACAAGACACGTGGCCTTCAATGGCCAGAAAAATCTGTGATTGCCGCTGTCCAAAGAAACTACGACTTGTAAGCGTGAAAGGAAGTACAGAGTGCAGCCCTTCGCTAACAAAAATACTGCCGCTACTGCTAATCTGTGGTCGACGTGACGCGCTTTTATTTCTAGGTGAAGGCTTTTCCCGAAGCGCACTGGTTACGAAGTAGCCCTGGCTACGGTCGTCGTAGTAGGGGCCACGCAGGACCACAGGTGGCCTCCACAGGTCAGCAAAATCTGTGACTGCCTCTACCCGAAAAAAAAACAGAACATCATGGTTTAAAAGGAAGTTCAGTATGCTGCCTTTCGCTACCGTAAACGCGGCCACTACTATTCAGCTGTGGTCGTTGGCACGGGCTTTTATCCCGAGGGGAAGGTCGTTCTGGACCAAGTAATCCTCGATGCCACAATAATAGCAGCTACCCAAGTAGAACAATGTGGGCTCCGAATTGGGTCCCCTTGTCGGCCCCAAGTGAGCAGCCTATAGGGCCCCATGTGGGATTTGCAACTCTGCCCAGGAGGGGCCCAAATGGGCAGCTCACTTGGGCTACCCTAAAGGAGCCAGAAGAGAACCAGCTTGGGCAGCCCATTTCGCTTGCTCCCAAAAAACCAGATCTGGCCCACCGTGGGCAGCCCATTTCAATGCCCTGGTGGGGCCCGATTGGGCAGCCCACTTTCTATGCCCTTGTTGGGCCCGGGTGGGCAGCCCATTTTCAATGCCCTGGTGGGGCCCTTGTGGGGCCCGAGTGGGCACACCACTTTCAATGCCCTGGTGGGGCCTTCGTTGGGCCAAAGTGGGCAGCCCATTTTCAATGCCCTGGTGCGGCCCTTGCTGGGCCCGAGTGGGAAGCCCACTCTCATGCCTTTAGGCAGCCCAGTTTGGCCCAAAGTGGGCAGCCCTCCTTGGCTCCCCAGATGAAGCCCAATCTGGGCACAATTGGGCTGCCCAATTTGGCCCAGACCGGCCTTTATAAGGACAGCCAAACTGGGCTGCCCTGATGAAGCCCAGTTGGGCCAAGTGGGCAACTCATTTCATCTCTACAAAATACTGCCTGCACACACATTATTCATGCATAAACAGGTCAAATTATAGAAAATCCGATGTATTCACAGCAGCATCTTATGCAGATGCATGAATATCTTAAGATTCTCTGTCTTAACATGGCCAGACACAGACTCTGGCATGGCAGTGCAAAGCTGAAGTATGATATATCAAATTCAAAAGTAGTTTTGTTGCACGTTTGATTGCATTATTTCACAAAAGATCCATCAGTGGTGAGGACGGAGTACCCTCGTCAAGTTCATCCTGGCCTTCCGGCCACCGTCCCGGTCCCGGGCGCCACATAAAAAGCTTGGAATATTGGAGTTGGTGCGGGCCACTTCAGCATCAGGCACCCTCCGTTCCACAGCAGCTGCAATCAGAGAGTTAATTACAAACTGTGCAAAACGTGAATGTGCAAAACATGAATTCTCAGCTATGTGGTCAAACCTTGTAATAACTTAGAGAAGAGTGCAGCAAAAACACATTAAGTGTATTTGCATTAACCACAAAAGTAGGCACGAAATTTGTGCAAGTCTGTAAAGGCGTGAAAGCTGTACAAACCTGACTGAAGAGCAGAGTGTTGCTAGCTACTCACAAAACGGACTGTTTTCTGAGAAAGCAAAAGAAAACGAACGAAACTACAGCATGCTCTATTCAAAATTACGGCAAATTATTTCTACCTCGAAACCTTGAAAGCATAATTACATTCGAATGTGCACTACAATTTTTCGTTAGGTTAATAAGTAATGCATCCCACTGAAAACAGCCCTTGTAAGCTAAAAATAGCCACAAATAAAAATAGAGGTACCACTGCTGCTCACTATTTTACACAGCTGAAAGCCGCACTAACCAATTTTTAGTCATATTCCACATGCTAAGTTACACTGCAATTTGAAGATGGTGACCCTGGCATCTTTTTTATTGTAAACGTCTGAAATTTGTATCAAGAGGTGGAAAAACTTTAAATTTGATTTCGATATTTTCTGCATTCAATGTATTTTTCCATATGATATGCACCAACATACCAGAGTCCCGAAAACTTTTTACTGTAACAAAAAAAGAACAATGTCCATAATGGGTCTACATTTGCACGCGAATTTAATGCAGGATTATGTAGTACAGTAATTACTAATAAAAAATAAGGCGCAAAAAATGTGCTATTCTAGATTCTCCAGCGGCTGGTCATCATGCATCCACAAGACTATTCACCCATACGACATCTTGGAACTATACAATGTTATAAGTACTTTGCTATTGTCAGTTTCCACAGAACCAATGCCATACTGTGGCAGTGCACAGGCGATCAATGAGTCTAGAACATTTCCTCTGATGCATAAGTAGTTAGCAGCCCATTTGTACATTGTCACGATTCCAAGGCGAAACTAAATATAGAAAGGGGTACCTTTCACATCGACATTAGACAAGCAAGTGACAAGTTGAGTGCAACTGAACAATTTGTCAGGTGCCAGCATCGCATAGCACGGAAAGTTTCTAGGAGGTAGTGTAAGATTGACAGGGTTTTCACTGATAATGTGGCCTGCCACAGATTACCTCAATCTAACGTATTTACTCGAATGTAACGCGAGTTTTTTTTACCGAAAGTAGAAACTAAATGTCACTCCCCGCGTTACCATTTAATAGTAGGTTTAAAAACGCTACGAAGAACACCAAACACACACTATTAAAATCATTTGATGTGTCGAACGTGTGCGTTGATCGTACTAGTCATTCGAAATCACGCACTTCAACTCGCCGGTCAACCAGTACGCGAACCACAGGTCACAACTACTAAGACAAAGCGGCAACCTAATCGCAAACGCAAAAAAACGACGCCAGTGAGAACAAGCCAACAAGAGTTGACGTCAGCTAGAGACACTAGCGCGATAAGAGGGCACCACCTATTGACGAATGCTCGCAAACTGTAGCGAGGTTGTGTGGCCTCTGTGACCGCAAAATGAAACAGCCATCTCGGAGGCACCGAGCGCTCGTAATCGCCGCCAAGATGCCAACAAAGGAGCGAACGATCCCACCGCCATCTGTCTGTTAATCCTTGCAACTGATGCAAAAACGTGGCCACGTGACTAACAGGCAGCAGGGCATGGAGCAGCGCGCTTTGTTCGCTGTTTCTCGTGTTTGGTGCCAGTGCGTGTAGTTGTGCGTTCCGTGCTTCGAGTCTAGGGCCTATCCCCATCAAACGGTCGAGTTGTCTTCCAGCGGAATGGCGTGCTTACGCGCTCAGTATACAGTTGGCTTCAAGCGCAACGCTATTCTGCTTGCTGAGAAAGTGGGAAATTCAGCAGCTTCAAGACGTTTGGACGTCAACGAATCGGCGATCAGGGGACGGAGGAAACATCGCAAGGAATTGTTTAACTGCAACAGCCTGCGAAATGCCCAAGAAAGGCCCAAGAAAGGCCGCTTCCCGGAGTTGGAGCGTCGCCTTGCAGAGTTCATTAGCGAGCAACGTTCCCGACTACTTGGAGTAAGCATTGAAATGCTTCAGTGCAAAGCACAGGAGCTTGCGCGGGACACGGGTTTGACCCAAAACCAGTTTAAGGCATCACGAGGCTGGGTGCCGAAGTTCATGCGATGATCAGGGTTCTCCCTTCAACGCACGACTTCTGTTTGCCAGAAGGTTCCCGGGGACTTCGAATCAAAACTTCGAGAGTTCCAGCGCTACGTCATCGATCTTCGTCGCTCTACCAACATGCCACTTGGACATATCGGCAATGCCGACCAGACCCCCATGTATATGGACGTGCCTGTGTCAAGAACAGTGCACAAGTCTGGTGAGCATGAAGTGCGCCTTAGAAGCAGAGGCAACGAAAAATCGGATTACCGTTATACTGGCACATTTGGCTGACGGCCGCAAGCTCCCTCGATTCATCATTTTTTGCCGGAAGACGATCCCGAAGGAAACTTTCCCGAAAGACGCTATCGTGCGCTGTTACGAAAAAGGTTGGATGGACTCGAATCTTGTCATAGATGGGATTCAACGCGTTGGGAACCAAAGGCCAGGCCCATTGCTGCATCTGGAAGTAATATTCATTCTGGACTCTTTCCGAGGTCACCTGTCACCCCGGCGTCAAACTAAAGCTGCAGCGTGAACGAACGCATCCAGTTGATATACGCAGTAGCATGACCTCCATTCTCCAGCCTCTGGACGTTTGCATGAACAAGCCCTTCAAGGATCGCTTGCGACAATTATACTGGGAGTGGATTGAAAGCGGATCAACAACAACACCTGCAGGTAGGCTGAAATGCCCAAGTGCGTCTACCGTTGCCCACTTAGTTTCAGCAGCCTGGTACGGGCTGCCTCATGATTTGGGCTACCGCGCATTTAAGAAATGCTCAAATTCATATGCTCTAGACGGAAGCGAGGACGACCTGCTGTGGGAGGCAGCTAGTGACAGAGTCAAGGTGTTATGATGACAGTGACGGTGACAACTTCCGTGAGGAAGAGGGTGTATAGGAACGCCTGTTTGGCTTATATTTCAATCAAGTTGTCTTTGACCCTCACAACTGCGCGATGTCAGTTCCTCGCGTAACTTTCGAGTTCTTTTGGTTTTTCTGTCGCACGCCCGAAGTCTACCTTCGCGTTCCAATCGTAGTTTTCACCCCCTTTTCACACCCGAAAAGTCGACCCTCGCGTTACTATCGTGGTCGCGTTACATTCGAGTAAATACGGTAGAATGCTGCTTTGCCCAATGGTTTACTCCTAATAAGGTTCATTATTGCCATCACGCTAAGAGGAACCTTTGTTTTTAACACGACATCTGACAGGCTTAATTCGACCAGAAAAGGATAGAGCAAACAACTAAAACGCTATAAAACTTTCAAAGCCAATAAAAAGAGGTGGCTGTACCAATACAGGGCCTGATCCCAAAACTGGCCCAGCTAGAAGAGGGCTGGCAGATGTTAGACAATATTAGCTAACAAATGTCAGTGTCAAAATTCTTGTGTGCGACTCTCTCAACTGCTGTTTGCATTTTGCAGGTTTTTTCGCCAATTTGCTTTTCAGGCCTCTAACCTAAGGGTGTCCATTTGGAATCGAAGGTCGCCTAGATGTGAGTAACGGTGGACATTAAAGAGCCAAAATTTAAGCTAAAGAGTCGCAAAAGGAGGGTTGAGAAAGTGGGAATAAAATATCTGCATTATGTAGTGGAAATGCCACTGAGCGCACTTGTCACGTACAAGTCCTCGAGAGCAAGCTGGTAACTTGCAAGACATTTTCGAAAATTCGCGCTCTTGCGCCGCAACCCACGTCACCAGGTTTTCGCCCGGGAATGCGCGCTTTGAATTGGCTAGCGCAAATGGCATCGTGATGCAGAGTGCTATCACTGGTTCGCGAGCAATACAGAGAAAAAGGACGGGTGCTTGGCCGGCCCCGAAGGTGACTGCAGCACCTCCTCCTTTGTATTCCCTCCTCTGTCTGTACTGTGGCGGCTGGTGTACGAGTTGAGAGGTAAAACATGGAGGCAGTTTTAATTGCCAATATCTCTGCTTTACATAAGCTATACTGAAAATGTTTGCAGGAGGCTGATAGGCAATTCAATATCTACCAGTTTCATCAACTTTTCTTACCCTCATTGGGCCCCTCCCCTTTCAGTGCCATTTTTAAGGCTCGAACAAGAATGCCACAATCTGTGGCTTGCTTTTCTTCACATGATAATCATTTCCTGATAACGAATCAAGCTTGTAAATTCAACAGATCATTAAGCTATGATAATTAATATTTAGTGTTTTACAGCCATTCTCAAGAAAAACAGTCTAAAAGGTAAATTCCAGTAATAATCGAATTAAAGAACCCTTTTAATGCACTGCAAGTTGATAGAACCAAAGTTATAGTTCAAAGAAATCAAAATTCAAATTAGGGAGTTCTTTTACTTTTTAGTTGTCCAGTAAAGCAAATACAGTGGCCCGAAAAGAAATATCAATCACCTCTTCAAGCAGATTATTCTGAAGGCTAAGTGCTTGCTGCCAGTTAAATTGAACCAGCAATACAAAGAAAAAGGGTGTATCTGTACATAATTTCTTCTCAAAACAATTGCACTTACTGCTTAGCACATAAAATCAAATCCACTGCGAATCAAGCAACCAGTTAAACACAATGATTGAAGAGAATGCGAGGGACTAGAAACATCACAAAGTGCAAACAAGGGCAAACAAACATGGCTGCGAAAACACGCCAACAACAACACTATACAGGCGAAGCTGCGTAAAAGGTCGCCTGTGCCTTCAATTTTCCAGCGTAAACTGCAAGGCGACTGCGTCTTTACGAAATTTTTCAGGATGAGGTGTGTAGCCTCGTACACTTTATCTATGCTTAGCACCCAGAAATTGTTTACACTCATTTTTCCCAATGAATTGCTATTTAATGCACATTAAAAGAAAATGCATATGCAACCAAAATAAATGCAGCGATACATCTGTCTTCACTGCATTGCTTAGAACAATGTGCTGGTGCCAAGGTGATCGAAACCTGCTCAAGCCATGAGCGACAGCTTTTCAGTGAGATGCGACCAAGCATGCCCTATTTACCCCCACCCCCCTCCCCGAATATTTCTTAACTGTACCAGAACCCCAAGAATGATTTCACCAAATTTCACGCAAGCAAACAGCAAGGCATTGATCAAGAGTGACAAAGGCAAAAAATGGCACAGCTAAAAGATGAGGACCATGCTGGAACTTCCAAAAAATGCCAATCTGTCAGACCATTACAAATACAGTCATCTCGCACTCCATATTTTCTTGCCTGCAGGTTCCCGGAAAAGATCAATTTTCTAGGCAGGTACTTTTCATTACCTTTATTTGGAGCAGCCATAAACTTAAGTGCAAGCATACTGCAGTACTGCCAACCTGGGGATATCAAAAATCTGGAAATTTTATTCGTGCTATCTAGGGAGTGAGGGGGGAGGCACTGCATCAATTTGTGCCGAGTCCTTCACGGCAGAGTGCTGTCGACGCTAGCACCGTGCCATGGCAGCCACTTCAGAAGGCTCACAGGGAAAGCTACACCTCCTCTACTGAAAGCTAAACATTTTGACAGATTTGCCTGTCTGGTTGGGTTTGAAGACCTATAACAAACTGCGAAACTGCAACTTAGAATTCAAAATTTGTCAAAATTCGGGCGAGACCATCGCCCGAATCCTGGAAAAATCGGGTCTCCAGGTTGCGCACAAGCCCACAAAAACTGTTGCGTTTGCCTACCTGTTCGCAAAGACCGGCCGCCGAGATAAAGAGCCCAAGGCATTCTCTACAAAATTCCATGTGCTGACTGACGCAAGCTACATTGGCTAAACCAAAAATTTCAAAGAATTCGGCAACATAAAAACGCGTCCGCCAGTAGCCGAACACTCCGAGGAATCCGACCATAGAATCAACTTCGAAGAAACCCGCATTCTCGGAACCGAAACATATTACCACAAAAGGCTCCTTCTGGAATCCTGGCATATCCAAACCACCCCCGAACAATATATCAACCGCACAAAAGGAAACCCGCCCCCAGTATATGCCGAGGGACTTCGAAAAAAAGTCGCCATTCACCACCTCCCTGCAGTCCGCCAGAGTGACTAACAGCCTAAACCCCTCTCCACCGCGCGCGTCACAGCTGTCCTTCATTTGATCCCCCCTCCCCTCCATACTTAAAAGACGCTAGCTACTGCCTTTAGTTACCCCTGATGAAGGAGCCGAGTCGGCTTCAAAACGCTGGGTTATAGTTAAAATTCTTGGTTGGAGTTGTGCAGTTTATTATAAACCTCCTCTACTGCAGCCTTCTAGAATTCTGTACCCATGCGGTGTCACAAAAAAAGCCATAGCCACTTTAGCTTTGGCCTAAAGTTGTACTCAAGGTAATTAGGAGCTCATCTTTTCACCGCGTGAACTCACGCAGCAAGTAACCACGTAATTGTTAATAACCAGTGAACAAAATGCCGACAGATACAATGCTGATTGCATAATTTCCACGTTAACGTAACAGGTTATAAAACTTCATTGAGAAAAACATTTCTTTACAAGAACTGAAAAGCCTGGCTTACCAGAACAGCCCTTTTGTCAGGGTCTCCAAGGCTTTCTTCTAGCTCCTCAACATCTTCCATGGAACTCAATGGGAACAGCTCTTCTCCAAGACCATGCTGCAGAGGAGCTGCGTTATTCCCTTTGAGCTCTTTGATGTCAGCTCTGATCTCCATCAGGACCTGCACTGTACAACTGTTGTAGCCTGAAATGTTCAAAATCCATGATTACAGAAAGACTGCACTTATTCCTCTGAATGTTTTGGTATGGCTAAAGGTATCACAATTTGGTTTGCACCAAATAATGATTGCATAGCACAGAAAATATTTTTTTTTAAATTCGGTGCCGTTTGAAAATGGTCAGTATCTCCGAGATAGACGCACTAGTTGCTGCACTACAAAGTACAAGTTGTTGAGTGTTTTGAGGGAAAAAAAAACTAGAACACGACTGCATTACTGGGTCCCATTCGCATAACGCATTCATTAGGTCTACCTTTATCCAGCTTGAGCCCAACAAGATTCTCAGCTTGATAGAGCAGCTGCGTATTCTGAAAATGTTCGATGTTTCTGATATGAGCGAAACGCATGTCCACAGCTGATTTTGAGAGCGCACTGCACAACATAATCTGTTTGTGACCTGTAGTAAACTGTCAAAACAGGCAACAGAGAAAAAGAGAGAGCTTCGTGGCCTGTGGGTAGCGTGCTTGTCTCACAGGATTCAATTCCCACTACCACCTCTCTGAGAAATTTGGTGTATCTGAACATTGCTGAGCTGTTCCTGAATTTTTTATTTATCTGTTCCATTAGTATTTTCCACGCCCGGCCAACGCCACTGCAGAGTTTTCTGTGGCAAAGGATCGATAACACTGTTGCATTAAAATTCAGAAATAATGTGGGGCCTGGACAGCAGTTATTTTGGCCATTGTGATGACAGCGTTACATGTTATAGCCTTATGCTCCGGGTCCTAGCAGCAGATATGCCAATCAGTTGTTTTTAAACACCATAACTTTTAAATTTCTGAGGCCGACAAATCGCCCATGGAACTTCTCTGGAACTGCAATGCCACGACTAAGGGTAATGTCATAGGAAACGACAGGCTATCTCACACTGCCATTCACAGCAGTCATGATAATCTTGACAGTTGTCTGGAAATGAAATAGCACTATACAAAATTGAATGTGGCCCACTCACGTTGCGAGCATGGGGTGTCCATAGCTCGTCGATATGAAAAATCAATTCAGTGATATATTGCCAAATTCATTATATAATCAGCATATAACTTTCCTGCCGCTGCTATTTTAGGCAAGCAAGCAAGACTGAAGCAACCAATATTAGAGGTATGAAAATTCATAATCAAAATTCTTACTGAATTTCAGACAGCATTTGCTATTCGATTTGAATTTTCACTTTTGTTTAATCTCGTTATAACGAACATGAATACAGCGAATTATCAGTATAATGAAATGAAGACTGGAAAATCTGATACTCTATTGCTTATAATGGAGCAGTTTTTTGTATTCGCATGGCTCAAAATGCACAAGGAGCAATAAAAACTTCAAGAAATGCAATATTTTGATCATCTGAATAGTCCACACTAGTAGTGTGTATGAATCGACCATGCATTCACATGCCGCACCATATAGGGGCAGTACGAACTAGCATCAAGCTGACAGACGCATGACCGGCACGTGATCGAACCATCGCCTCATCATGCCGCACGCCCCTGCCACATGTGCAGACCTGCGCGTAAATGGGCTGCACTCTATGACTTAATGAACTCCGTTGCGCAAAATGGCAATGCAGAAGCACAAAGTAGTCTCATTTGAGTCGATTTTTTGGTAGTCCACAGCGAGCTCAAAAGGGGGCATTACTGAGGACTTCAGTGTTGCATCTAGCACTCATTAGACAATTGTGAACGCAAGACAGAAGATTGCAGACATCTGTTGACATCCGTTCCAAAGGAGACATGAAGAATGATCACCTTGTCATCATGTCGGCTGGTGCTTCTGAATGGTACGGCACGGCATGGTACGGCATGGTAGTGGCACCTGAACTGACCGACGAAGAAATCGCTGACGAGGCCGATTCTTGCAGATGATGCAAGTAGGAATGATGACAGTGAACCGGAAAGTGAAAAATGAGCTCTAAAATGCGCAGAGGCTGCCGACACGGCCAGGAAATTGAAGGGCTACCTACAGAAAGTACCTGTGGCCTGATGTGGAGAAAGCTCTACATTTATTCGATTTCATGGAGAATTTTGTCCTCTCAAATACTGCTCAGTGCCACTAAGCAAAGATTGCATTGTTTCTTAAATAAATCTGGGTGGAGCCAGCATCCCCATCTAGTGTTCATTTCTGCTCTCCAACACAGAACAAAGAGTGTTATTTCGCATGCTTACACCAAGCTCTGAATTCAACAATTGTGCGTTATTACACCTTTCTGTTGCGCCCCTGAGAGCACAATTTGCTTGGGTTTATTTGCAGACTTCTGCAGATTTTTAGAACGATTGCTGGGTATAACAAATTTTAGGCCAAAATAAGGCTTAGTTATAACGGGATTTGACTCTATTCGACCTCTTTAATCAGAAATTATGAGTCTCTGGTTCATCTAAACTGTCAATGAAACATCGCGACATTCTCAGACAGCAGAATCTTGCACTTATGAATAGATCCTACAGCCATTGACATCAATGAAAGCATAGGGAATTTTTTATGTTGATCAATGTAAAATAATAATGTAATCATTGAGATAATTTATTATATAGAAAGTGGGATGCAAACCTATGAGCGCCGAATATCATGTTCGGTGCTGTAACAACTCCGCTAAGACGACAGCTGTTCAATCTTCTTCCGTAGGTATTTGCTGCATGTAACCTATCGTTGAGATGTTCACCAGCAACACACTTTTCAGTAGTGACAGAGATGTATGTTCAGTAGCGAGTGTCGCATGGAACATGATCCGACGGGAGAGTGCAAGTTGTGCAATAACCCTCCTGCACTACTTATGGCAGCAAGGCTGCAAGAATCGACGCCCTTTCTTAGAACAAGGGCGTTTACTAACGCGAAAGTGTTAGAGCCTTCATTCTCCAGAAAATGCAGTGTCGGCATCGTTGTCAAAGAAAAATTACGGCCATGGCTATGGCAGGTGGTCGTGTACATGGGACATGGCCGGGACTGATTTGGCAGCAGCTTGTGTGTCCTCACGAGGCCACATGACATGGCAGGAGCTGCCAACTCGGGCTTATCAAGGTAAACTTCGAGATGGGAGAGTGAGATGGAAATCAAACCCACTGGGACCTTTTCATCCATAGTAAAACATGGTACTCCGAGTCAACACAAGCATGTTAGTGTCGCTTGGTAAAAACGAGGCTTTATAGGTATCTATGTCAGATGGTATTCCACATGATAGGGCAGCATTTGACTGAGTATGTGAGAGATAATAGTGGCAAAATTAAGAAATTAATTAGTGATGAAATAAGCAGCGAACTCCGCCACAGGCGGGAGCCGTTAACGCTGTCTGTTTTACCCTTAATGGCAGAGCTTTAGTGTCCCCCGCATTTTCTGGCACCCTTGGTCCCATATGTATAGGTAGCTTAAAGGGGCCATGACATGGTCGTTCTTCATATTGCAGTTTTCTGCTTCACTAACTAATTCAAGACGTTATGATTCAAACTTCGAAATTTCGCTGCCCTGGACGCGCTGTATTTTCCAAAAAATACTATCGAAATTGAGACCGGGAGACTCCTCCCACTGGCAGCGACCGCCATATTGAAAGCGCTGGCGACGTCACTAGCACATGCAGAGAGCAACGTCGTCTGCTCTCGTTGCTAAATATGCGCAGCGAGGTCTCATTCCCCCCTGTACTTTCGCGGGCGATCGAAGTAGCAGTCATCTCCCATATATGAATGACTGGTACCGCAAAAGCGATAATAATGCAGTTTTTCTTCGGTATAGGTAGGGTCCGGTCACATTATAGGCCGACGCGACGGCGATCGACGGTCGCTGGGTTGATCGGTACACAAATGCCGTCGGTGACGCACTGGCCTGTCGCGCTAGACTGATGACGATGCCAGCACGATCAACGATCGTGTATCATAGTAATGTTAGAGTGAGCATAGTGGGAAGCAGAAGAGAGTGGTGGGGGACTAGTTGGTATGACATTGAATAAACTTAAGAAATTTAAAACTTATTGGACCTCATGCTAGCCATAGCAACATACACGATGTGCATGCACCAGAGATGTGCTTTCATTCGGTGCCTGCGCATAGAACTGATCGGCGAGGCAAGCGACACGGGCCGAAAACGCCGCACGACGGTGCCGCTCGCCGCCGTCGCCTGTGCTTGTGCGGCCGAGCGAAAGCTTCACGCCCGATGAGGCAACGGCTGGAAAAACTGCGCTTGTGTTCCTTATCCGTATTGAAAAAATCGAAAAAAGTGGCTACATATTATATCTTCAAACTTTGTTACTAATCAGTGAGGAACTTTTGCAATATTCTTGAATTTCGGTTGACGGTGGACCGCCGTCCCCTTTCATGACGAGGCCTAGCCAGTACGCAGGGTTGGTGTGTGCAATTTCGGCGATTGCGGAGAGCGAATTCGCAAGTTTTAGCGCCTGCAAATAGCTCTTGAGCGTAGGTTTGGCTACAGTGCCTTCAAAGCGATGACCGCCTACATCGCAGGACGCGAGTACAACAAAGGGGAAGTGCCGATATATGTGACCCGGTCTGCATAGCATGTGCAGAAGGCAGCCGGCTGCAGCCGTTGGCGTCTACTGTGGACAGCAAATTTGGTTGTTTTCATTAATTCAAGTAATGTCCGAACGTATTTTTAGCTAAACAGATCTCAAATTAAATTTCGGTGACATAAGAGAAAGCAGATACAATTAGCGGAAAGCGCCGGTATCCTACGCGAAGAGTTTCGCAAGCAGGCAATATAGTATCATCGGCGATTATTGCAGTGTTTTCACTGTGTGTAAATTATTAAAAGTGCAATTTCTGAGCACGAGTACGTAATACTAAAGATAAGGATAACCCACCTGGCATTTTATGTCACGCAAAGGAGCAGTACTGTATGCGCACAGCCATGTAAACAACCTCAACGCAAGGCTGCAGTTGTCCTAATCGTTGCACTCCTGGGACACAATGTGCACGCATAGCAAATTGCTGTACTATTATTTCAAAGCACTCATTTAGATGGCGGTGACTATTCATAGGTGCAGACAGTGAAATCATTAGACTCACGTAGGGTTTTGCAAGCGACTTCGTTCCTGCAGAAAGGTTCTGTGAGTCGAAGGAAATGTATGTTCGACTTACAGACGCGTACATTCAGGGCGGAAGTCGTCGCACTCGGCACTTTTCTCTGCTTCTTTCGCGCCTCAAGGTTACTGCAGTGCGCCTTTTGATAATTTGAGTTTAATTATCGAGCGATGAATAGCGGACAAGAACTTAGTAGCTAGCTACAAAACGCCGCGGCTTTCACGGCGCACATAGGCGAAGGCATGCACGGCACGTGCCGCTTTTCACATACGGGAGCACTTCACTGCTCAAAAGAGACCACACTCATAACATACGAACAGCATGCTTCTCAGCATAAATAATAAAGCAGGAGTCCATCGACTTCTGTTTCCTCAACAATCGGAAAATGGGTGCCGCGAGAAAGTCCGCTTTCCCAATGATCACTCGGCTCGCGTACTAAGTTGAAGGAGAACATGGAAAATATATTTTATTTCGCTAAGCTAAAAAAAAACTTTTCGAGCGACCGCTGTCTACGGTGTGCATGCAAGCACAACAGCCCGCAGAAGACGACGCGTGGCGTGTATGCGCTCGTGACGTCAGCGATCAGAGGCTGCCAGACCAGAAAGCAGTTCACAAAATAAACGAAAAAAATTAGTTTTACACTTATTTACCGCACGGAATCAACTCAAAATTTGGGGAATTGTATTTTAACCTTTTGGGAATTAAAGGCGGTATGCAGGGTATGTGTGAAAATAGGCTATAATGGCCCCTTTAAGAGGGTGATCGCACAAATCCCACTTTTCCATTGGATCACATTTCATTCGCTGTTATACCGGACATGCTACATCCAGCGATATGGACAAGGGTGGCGCACGTAAACATCTCAAGGATAGGTTACAGGCAACAAATAACTGCGAAAGATTCAACTGCTCAGTTGGAAGAGCACCGAACACGAAATTCGAAGCTCATAAGTTCTAACCCGTCTGACTACTTTAGGTTGTTTTCTTTTACTTTATAATCAATTATTGGAATCATTACATTATATTACTTCACAATGACCAACAAAAAAATATCCCCTATACCTTCCTTGTGTCAGTAAATGTTGGCTTAGTGTCAACAGGCATACAGGCACGCAATACACCTCTCAGAGGCTTGGAAAGCCACAAGCATCGCTGGTACAGAATAAAAATATTAACTAAGATTTAAAATGAGATATGCAAGCAGGTGCTCTAGTTATCACCATGCATGCTATACACTGCTTAGCAGAGCAGAAAGTGGTTTTTATTAAAAAATACCAAAACTATAGGTCTGCTTCTTTTGTAAAACAGCGCGAACAACGTCGGACAAGAACTAGAAGGACACGGGACGAGCGCGTCCTTCTTGTTCTTGTCCGACGTTCGCGCTGTTTTACAAAAGATGCATATATACCAACTCGCCCAACTGAAGGTCTGCCTCATTGGTAACTGCACCTGGAAGTTGCTGCTGGAAAGTAGTTGATTCTCGCGGCCTCATTTCTGGTGCGCTGCAATGATCATCCTCGTCCAGGGTCACATCGTCCCAAACTTCCGCATGCCTGCAGCTTTCACGAATGGGACTGGCAGATGACTCTGTTGCACTGCTCCGTTCATCAATACATCCTTTCATACGTAGTAAAAAATTTGGCAAGCTTAACCACATAAACAGCTGGAACACACATACATATACATGCAGTTTAACAGTACGCCACTCTTTTCCTAGTAGTTGCTACCTGCTGCGGCCTCCTCCGATTGCAGCATATTATTCCATCACTACTCTCTCCTCATCTTTAAATAAAATGAAGTTCTTCATTTTGCTATTAGAACTGCAGCATACTAAACAAGGACACATGAATAACTTGCACATAGCGTAACCTTCAGAGAGCTTTCAATTCAAGACTAGAACCACTATTTACAATATCCGACTAGTGGTATTAGGCAGGGTGGCACATAAATCATAATGTAAAGACGACACTGATTCTGGCAACAAAATAAAGCAGCCAAGGTTAGCTGAGTGATTAAAACCTTTGTCATGAAGTGCCAACAATTACACCTAAATGCCAGATACTCCGCAATTATCTTGTTGCTTTTGAGTTTACCATATTTTTCTTGGCTCATTGCAGTATGATGTGCTATTAGCAATAAATTAAATGCTAACAAAGCAACTACAACATTGTCAGAAAAATGAAAAGACTAATAAGAGAGTCTTTATACCAGCATAGTTAACTCACATTTAAGTCATGGAGACCATAATTTAAGTGACTATGTGTTAGCTGTTTTGTGCAAATTTCATTTATGGCTCCTACTATGCCTTCTGTACAAAGTGCTTTTTCTTATATTATGGTTCATTCTCTTAAAGGGGACCATGACAGCATATTTTCGTGTATACCTTGCTAATTTCATTTAGTTCCCAAAACGTTAAATTACAATTCGCAGAAGCTTCAGTTGATTCTGTGTGATAGATATTTTTAAAACGAATTTTCTTGTTTATACAGTTTTATACAGAGCTCGATTTAACGAATTATTTCATTCAATTGAGAAATTTGCAAAATAGAGGACGGCATCTTTCCGCCCTTCGAAATCTAAAATAGTAACGCAGCGACACTGGAACGCTACCGCATCACTTTTGCAGATAACCTGCAACTGCGCATATGAAAAGTCTGCCAAGGCAGCCGAATTTTTTGTGCATGAAAGCGACATCACGTAAAACGGATTCAAATCCAAGGTGGAAGTGCCACCGATTACTGATTCCGTTGCTCCATGCAGGGGAGCAGCTTACTGCGCTGTCAAAACAAAACCAGGGCCATTACTTGGACACCTATCCGTTGGTGCCGGTGCGCTATTAAAAAGCTGCGAGGCAATGTGGGCGAAATAAAGGAGAAATCACTCGTTTTTTCTACTCATTTCTTCCGGGAAAACGGCTAAATCGAGTTTACTGATTGTTTCGTTACTTCGGGTTCACGAGAACAATGAAAGTTGTGAGTACTTGCAGGGGAATCAAAATTTGTTCATAAAATTCGAGCTTCATAAATCGGGTTTTGTTAAGAACGAGTTCAAACTGTATTGCCAAATGATTGCTAATCTGACAACCACTGACTGCTGACATCACGAGAGCATACATACTACGTGTCGTCTGCTGCGTGCTGTTGGCTGCATGCTTGCATGCAGCCAACAGCATGCAGCAGCCTACCTTGTGAACACCATAATACCTTGTGAGCCTACCTTGTGAACACCTTAATATCTGCATGTAGATATTAGAAGAAGCAGGAAAGCCAGCATGTGAAATTGCTTTGGAACAAAGGATCACTAATAATTAAACATGTGTTTGTGACAGGGATGAATGAGGCAACTGACAGTGAGAATCAGCAGAGCCAAGAGTTAGAAAATAAAATATTAAGAATTGGAAATATTGTTTAGTATTTAAAAAATCGCAGCAATGAGAGTAGGAATAGGTAGGGAGAGTTAAAATGGCAACCTACCAAGGACTACTCTAAATTGAGCTAAAAAAACCGGATTCACATCAGCACGCACTACTAGAAAGAAACCAACAACAAACTGATGCGAACAATGCCCGAGCATGCGTAAATGCGTGTACTGGCTGACATGAACAATCAAGGCTAACTAAAGTTGTGATCAGCATAGGGCCCACATGGACACACGGCATTCCTAGCAGGCTTTTCCTGCCAAGGCACCTCTTTTCACTGAAGGACTGAAAGTTCAAAGGAACAGCGACGCAGCTGCACGATGCAGACCAAAGGTGAAACAGTCGTTGAGGCTTAGCGCCCGCTGTTGTCCATGAGGCAGCTGAAGTGAGTGTTCTAAAATTGAAGAGGGGAATTCTGTTTATTCGTCGAGCTCAGACACTTTTTTATTCCGATTGCTTCCATAAAAGAAATGCGGCAGCTACTCTCATCAGCAGCATCAGGTTTTGTCTATTGCCATGGCCACCAGAGGCACTTGGTGCTGTTGCAACTTTTACCCTTTTTACTGTTTTCAAAGCTGGGCATAGAATATAAACACGCGTGCAAAAAACAAACCCAGAGACACCATTCGTATTTTTAAATATGTTTTCAAACATTGTAGGCTGCATCTATCTTGTTTCATTGCTTTACTTTTTGATCTTGGATAGCACTGCAATCGTCGTACCTGATTCTCATAGGCCTTTGTGGTGCCCGTGTGACAGGGGTATTATATGGGCTGGAATGATCAAAACGTAATAAACCAATTCAGGCAATTCACATAGCTAGCGGAAAAAAGCTAAATTTCATAAAGAAGTACACGGTTCAAATATTTATTTATTAAAATAAACTCTTTAAGAATGTAGCTTGTTACATATACAAGGGGTGCTCAGCTAACATCTACTGAAGTACCTTCTGTCAGCATTACAGACTTCAGCTTTTTTGTGCAGATTGTGACAAGCCTAAATTAAACAGATTAGCGGCACAGTCTAATTAAAATATTGGAAGTGACAGGACAGCAACTGCAGTGAAATATGGGCTAGGTGGAAAGGAAACCTCATTTTGGAAGTAAATTGTTTTCACAGAAAAGAATAAAAATGAAATCCAGGAGGCGTCCAATCCTGCATTGTTATGGGAGATGGAACATGAGTCAAACGCCATGATCCATAGTCCAAACAAGAGTGCAGGCTATGAAAAAAGGGTCATCAACTCCTAGAAATTTCCTGAGGCATTGTCAGCTGGAAATACTATGCAAACAGCAATGCAGAAAACAGGAGGTGTCTTTTTTATTAAAGTTTACGCCACACAAGCAAATAACAGGATACACCTATGCTTCATAAATAAACCTAGGCATTGTGTGGGCAGTCAAAACGAAATTGTGGGAAGTTGTGAGAAAATTTGCTGCTCTTTCACAACAATACCCTAACTCACATGTCTTTCAAATTGCACTATCTGGAAATATGACTATGAAGCTCAACCACTGAACATGCTGTGCAGTCCTGTGTCCCGGTGGTTACTTTTTCTTACGTAATATTAAGAAACCCCTGCACAGGCTACAATTGCCTGATGATAATGGAGTCAAGGAAGAAGTAACAGGTTTCCTCCTGCATCAGCAACACATCTCTTTCTGTTGCAAGAGAAACCATATGAGGTGGATTTAAATTATCGCGCTAATGTCAAGAAGGTTAGACTGATAAGTAGAGTTTAATTTTCTCCTAAATAGTTTTTATACATTTTGGCAGACAACTGAGTACCCTTTGTATTAGTCTGATCAGGAAATAACTGCGTGGATGCACTGAGTGAATGCCTCCACTAACGCAGATTGTGTATGGAGTAAGAAAAAAAAGGAAATTTATTTTTTCTTCTGTCATAGATGTGAACAGTTCAGCGTTGGCTATAATGTCAGTCAAGTCTAGGTCATGTGACGGATAAAAAACGATATAATTGCTGCTTCTTCACTCCTTGCAATTCTTGTTTTTGAGGTAGGCTGGCTTTGCCGTTTTAGTGAATCAAAACGGCGAAGCAGAGATTATATTGCAGCGAATCTTTGCAGTGTTTGTTTGTTCATTCTTCAAAGCTGCCAGCACGCCGCTTTATCGCTTTGTTTGCGATGCAAGACGCGACAGGAATTATCTCGATTGATCGCGTCCAGGCAGAGCTGATTCTACGTTGTTCCGGAATGTTCTAGTAACTTTGCACGTTTCATCTGGAAAGTTCGCTATCAGCTTTAAACTGAGCACGGCCGAGAGCGGCGGGCATTCTGTTCGACGACCGCCCAGCACGCATGTTGCTACGCAGCCACGATTGATTCAATTCATTGCGGGCGCAAGTCAGCTAAAATAAAAAACTTTGTTTAGACGCCATTTTCGCTGTCATTCTGCTCCCAGATCGTGGAAATATTGCAGTTTTTCATCTATCACATGCCCTAGACGTAAAAGTCATCGCTCGGTTGTTGAAACCATAACCGAAACAGGTGAGCTGAAATTCGATTACAAGTTATACAGCAGCCGTAGGCAATTACCACATGGTGATCTGTGTATAGTAAACTATTGCGCATGATTAAAAACAATAAAACCAGCATCCAAAAATTAGGTGTCTATAGTCTTCTAAACAAAGATACTTTTCTCTCTTCGCTAACAGATAATACTGCATTGCCTGAGAACCTACGCAGGTAACCATAGAAGAAATCAAATAGTTTTCAAGTTTTCAATTAGAACCCCTGCCCCATCTTCTCATGCCAGAGACAGAAATTATCCTCAAGAACATTTGCAGGTGTAGGGAAAAGGATGTGTGGGAAACAAAATCCGGATGATTTATGTATGGGCTTGGTCACTTCAACGCCATTATGTGCGGCTCGGTGGCGTTTCCATACCAAATTAAACTGAAGAATGAGAGTTTCGGACTTGAAACAATGAGCTAATAGAGTTAAATAAGACCATTCGACAAGTGCAGTGTCACCACCACTGTCACTGCCCCCCCCCACTCATGTGGCGCAGCTGTATCTCTTTGAGCCATGTATCCCTCACCTCTCTATTGTGATGCCACTGCATTAATACAGTAACATACAGACTCAGAGGTTGTACACAGGAAACACAGTATGATACAATGGTTGGATACAACTCAAGCAACAACGCAGCTTTTGGCCCTCAAAGGACTTTTCTGCAGCCAGTGGTGTTAGTGGATTCTCAGTATGTCGTATATAGTAATCGCCTTAGATCTGCTAGCTTGATACCACAGGGTATGGCAGAGGAAAGAGGGTTCATCATCATCAACCTGAGTTCACCCACTTCAGCAACAAAGTCTTTTCCCGTATCCATCCAATTAACCCGGCCTTGTGCCAGCTGCATCCACATAATCCCCGCAAAATTCCTAACCTCATCCTGCCACCTGTCTTTCTGAAGCCCCCTCCAACACTTCTCTTGGAATTTAGACCGTTACCCTTGTTTTCGCATCGCAAGCCCTGTCCATTTCTTCTCGAGTGCAACTATATTATCAGAAACGTACGTTTGTTCGCTGACCCACTCTGCACGTTTGATGTCTCTTAACGATAGACCTATCATTTCCCGTTCCATAGCTTTCGGCGTTGATCTCAATTTAAGATGAACCCTTTTTGTTGCCCATCAATTTATGCCCCATACGCGAGTACCGGTAAGAAAGAGCTGTCATGTGCTTTCCACTTAAGTGATACTGATAACTTGCCATTCATGATCTCAGAGGTCAAATGCACTCCATCCCAATCTGATCAGTCTAGTCATTTCCATTTCATGATCTGGCTCTGCGGTTCCTACCTTCCCTAAGTAGACGTATTCCCTTACAACTTCCAGTACTTCGCTACCTATCGTAAACTGCTGTTCCCTTCGGAGGCTGTTGAACATTAACGTTACATTAGAAAATCATAGATTCCTCACGAATTCTCCACTCGGATTTACCGCGACATCACAAAAGTCATAAGACAAGAATGGCTGAAGGGCCTCCTTTAAATGGCATCTGCTCCTTTTTTCTTGAGTTGTATACAACTACACTGCATTATATATAAGTGCTATGAAGAAGAAGGGCATCATCCTAGCCGCACTGCCATCGCTCAGAGCGAGCGCCAGCTGACCTGAAAAGACGAGAGACTCGGTCGCCGCCGTGGTTTCGCCAGCGCCTGAGTGTTAACCTAAGCCCCCGTTACATTTGGTGGAGGTGCGGGGTGCCAAAAACACCGTCATGACGACGGTCAGCTTCATCCGGATTTCCCACCCGGTTCACCCGTCTAGCTGTGGATCCCTTCAAATGCTCCCGGCCTCTCAAAAAAGCCCCTCGCACCGTCTGCCGATCTCCGCCGACGTGATCGCGAGGCTGTGCATGTCCAACGACTCAAGCCATACTATGAACCGGTTCTGTAGTCGGCACCATGGGTCGCGCCGGGATGGCCCCTTTTCTCCTTGGGGCCATTGTGAAGAAGGGCATCATCCTAGCCGCACTGCCATCGCTCAGAGCAAGCGCATGCAGACCTGAACAGACGAGAGACTGTCAACGCCGTGGTTTCGCCGCCGCCCGAGTATCAACCTAAGCCGCCGTTATAGCGCCTACAGTCTACAATCAAGCAAATTTTGATAAATGCACAAAACTTAAAAATGAAAAAAGCTTGCCCATTCTTGGCGAAACAAAATCCTCGCCACTAGAGTCAGAAGACTCCAAGTGTGAGGTCTGTTCAGCTAATGCCATTTTTTCGCAGGCTTTCACATAGGAGATTAGGTTGAAGGAGATACAAGGCAGCAAAATTAGGCATGGTAAGCATCAAGGGGTCTATTTAAGTAACACTTGTGGCACACTAAACCCAATACCAACACTGCTGGTTTCGAACACAGCTTGCCTCGCAGAAACCTATGACTTACAGAAACTAGAATTTGTCGGTAATTTGAGTTCAGGACTCAGGCAAGAAACAAAAATTTTTGAAAACTGCAGACTCTCTCTCTCGGTAAAGTATTCTCCATGCCTAGAACTCCATTGGCTCCTAAGTGCGCTTCTAGCTGCTTCTTTCATTGCGGCAGTTATATCTCTGATTTGAAAATATTTACTTGCACGACAAATGCCTGGTTACCTTTTGAAGAGCTTGCTGTTCACTGTTAGTTGCAATGGGATAAATGCAGAACCACTCCTGGTTACCCCCATGTAATCATGATGTGCATGTCTTTGCCCGTGTTTACACTTCAAGCAGGCGACTAGTGTTCTGCGATGTCTCCAACGCTTATGGTGTCTTCGACTGGTCGCTTTAGATCGCCCTAGAGCGCTCTGAGAGGCGACCACAATTCAGCTGGTCAAAACAGGGTGCTCTGACTACATTCGGCTGGTTCTTTCTGAGCCCTCGCCTCCAACTCAGAGCGCCCTGACGCACTCCGAGAAAAATGTCGGAACGGCTCCGAGATGAGTCCACGTGACAGACCCACTTCCGCCATTTCGCAAAAGCGGTGCGAGGCCTCGGCGTCTCGCGCGTAGGCAGAAGCAAGTGTAGGCTTTTTACGCAGTAGTAGCGTCCTTGTTGTGTTGTGTTTTGAGGGTGCCGCTCTGTGTGAGGCAAAATGTTCAAGAGACGCCGGATAATAACGCTTGCAACGCGGTCTGTGTTGCTGTCGCATGACAACAGCGATTCCAGCAGCAGCTCAGACGAGGACGACAGTGCTATCCACAAGGCGAGGTTACAAAAATAAGCGTCCCGTGGTACGGAAAGCTGGGGTAGCAATTGATACAGGCTAAGCGGCGACCGCGATGCAAACTGTGTGCGTCCACGTGCGGCTATAGATAATCAAGGGACCTTACGTGCGGCTACTGTTGACATCAGCAGCGGTGCCGCATAGTGGCTCCGGAAGTTGCGTCCCCCTTCTGCCTCTCGCGCTTTCGCTTTAAAACTCGCTGACCATTCGGGTTGACTAGTCTCGCTATGCGCTCAGAGCGAGAGCGGCTCCCACTCTGCCAGATCCTAACCGGATCGCGGGAGCGACCAGTCGAAGTCACCATTATTGAAGTCCATAACTTAACTATTTTCTTGAGCCCTGTGACTAGGGAAGAAATAAACTGAAAAAGAATGTTCTGAGTTTCTCGAAAGCACATTTCTTTTCTTACCTGCATATCCAAACACCCTACAAGGGCATCGCTGCCAGTCCAGTAGTGTCTCTACCCTCTTCCTCGCCATCTTCTCAATGGCAGACTGTAGTGCCTTGAGGTGGCCACAAGCACCTTTGTCTTGACTTCGTCAGCCAGTTAGTCGGCACGGCACCGACTGAATCCATTTCTTTCGTGAACGCTACCACGCAGAAAAGGTACTGCGGCTTTGGCCTCTTCCTTTACACGTGTCAGGCGTATTTACACTCGCTAAAAAATGTACGTCCCCGACAGGAATACTACGGTCCAGCATGACACTAGGCTTAAAAATACGGGTTATGGAAGCTTAACGTCCCAAAGCGACTCAGGCTATCAGGGACGCCGTAGTGAAGGGCTCCTGAAATTTCGACCACGTGGGGTTCTTTAACGTGAAAACTAAACATTTTCACAGATTTGCCATAACCACTGAGCCACCGTTGCGGGTTTCTCAGGAAAAAAAACGCGGAAGCCATATTGCCAACATGCAAACATTCCTTGCATTACTAGCAAACCATTTAAAACGCCTAAGTAGCAAAACGCGGAACTACAGAGGAAATATGCCGCGTTGCCAGAGCCCGCGGTTGACAGCGAGGTGGTGGTCACATGTTAGGATTGTCAGCATGCAAACAACGCTAGTCGCAATGCACCCGAGAAGTACAAGAGAAATTTATGTATAACTACAAATTGCACACAAGCTGATAGTTTAACAACGTGAGCCAGGCGCTCGAGCGCAGTGGTGCAGCTACATTGCAGCCTTTGTATACATACATATGCATGTTGTCCCATTTCCACGTGTAGCATCCAAAGTGGTACTGAAAACCAGCGCTAGTACTGACAAAAATTTACTTACCTATCTTGGAGAGCAGTCTCCCACAAAACGAATGATAAAGCTGACAAAGCTGGTGCTGCACGCTGGACTGCACGCACTGCACGCACCTATACAACTCCAACACGAGCACGGCGAGCACACGGGGAAGTAATTTCAAATACGAGCCGTGTTTTTACGTGTCCCTGCGCTTAGTAGTCTGTGCCGGAAGTTCAGTTTGTTTCCTTACAGCTGGGAACTGAAGACAAAACGGTTGTCAGCACAAAGCCTTGAGCATCTACAGTTTTCTATCAGTATTTTAATTATCGGCATAAATGAGACGCGAAATTTTCTGTACAAATTTCTCAGCTAGGTATTTATCACCGTCATTATTCGGATTATATTCTGCCACGGAATGACATTGCGCTTCGGTTTTCTAACCTTGTATATGTGGATAGATGATATGTTTGCTTTTTTTTAAATAGAGCAGTCGCTGGCGCCACCATGACTACACTGTACCATGACAATTCTCTGAAACCATTTTTAATGCTTTCTTTCTTAATCTGGAAAACCATTCTCATGAATTCCTATAATTATATTAGTTATTTGCTGGCGTCTAAGATTTCTTGACCTGGTAGTTTTGCCTTATCAAAGCAAAACCAAATAGAATGAAATAATGTGGCTGGATGCGGCATTGAGTGCAGACACCAAAATTTGGCTGCATATTTTCGTCTCGTTAGTGATGCGCAAGACATTTTAGCGATGTAGTAAATCAAAACGACGAAGACGTGATTACACCGCAGTCTTTTCATTCTTAGCATCACCAGTACTGAACTTGGACGACGTACACTTTTTTCACCGCTCCGCTGTTGAAATCGAAACATTTGTATGGCGAATGCCAAATGGTGATCAGTGTATAGAATTTGCTTTACGCATCATTTCAAAGAATAAAACACGCAATTAAAAGCTATCTATTATCACCATCAGCCTTACTACACCTACTGCAAAGGCCTCTCCCGTGCCTCTCCAATTAACCCAGTCCTTTGCCGGCTGCGCCCACCCTATTCCTGCAAATTCTTAACCTCATCCGCTCACCTAACCTTCTGCCGCCCCGTTACGCTTACTTTCTCTTGTAATCCACTCCGTTACCCTTAAGGACCAGCGGTTTTCTTGTCTGCGCATTACATGCCCTGCCCAAGCCCATTTCTTCCTCTCGATTTCGACTAGGATATCATTAACCTGCGTTTGTTCCCTAACCTACTCTGCCGCTTCCGGTCTCATAACGTTACACCTATCATTTTTACATATTTAGAACAAATATAACCAGCAGAAGGAAGCAGACAGACACAGCAAAACGCTGGGCGGTCCTGTGCGCGTCTCTCTGTGCGATGTTTTTATCTTGCCTTTAATAAAAGCTCGCTATATATTCCTCTAAACAAACGAGCTACTGCCTATAGTGTACTATCAGAATCAGGGGAAAGAACGATAAGTAGACCAGTGCTAAGAAAATTGCTTCCTCAGGAAAGGAAAGCG
Source organism: Amblyomma americanum (assembly GCF_052857255.1). Classification (NCBI taxonomy): domain Eukaryota; kingdom Metazoa; phylum Arthropoda; class Arachnida; order Ixodida; family Ixodidae; genus Amblyomma; species Amblyomma americanum. The sequence continues at coordinate 148,970,369 of NC_135502.1, read as the reverse complement.
CAGTATCTGTCTCAATTCTCCGTGGACACTTGAACCGCGATGTAAGGGAAGAGAGGAAGGTGGGAGTGAAAGAGGCACCGTAGTGGAGGGCTCTG